>NC_066855.1:14212213-14332209 GCF_001640805.2 Lates calcarifer | reverse complement strand
CCGAGCCACATAAACACACAAATCATCAAATTTACCTATTAAAGCCACACACGTGACAGAATTCTATGGCTGTATTAATCTTTTCTTAATTTTCTTAATTGTTTGCCTAAACAAATGTCTGAAAATAGCGGCAAATGCCTGGTAATGTCTCTGCATGGTTCTTCCAGTATACAGGAGCCTTTTCTTTCCTTCTACAGTGGTTTTTCCGACACATCTGGTCCCTTGAGATTTCCATACAAGAGTGCATAAAGTCATCTTGTGCCATTTTCTGTCTTATCAATTTGAGCTCCCTTACACAGCATGTCCTTGTACTCCCACTCATGCAGGCCATCTGTAGAGCATACTGTAAATTAATGAGCGCCCCTCACCCCAGCTGAGAGAAATGATATAATCTCCCACAAAGACTCCCATAGGTAGTGACACCCACATACAGCATCCATCCTATTTCCATATAGAGCAGCACACACCCAGGCAGACATATCATCCTTGTGAGAAGAAGCTTGTCACTCTCCGTCCACCTCCAAATGACATGTGTCTCCATGGGGAAAGTGACAGGGGGTGCATGTATGCAGATTTTACATGAAGTGAGAAAATGCATGCCCAACTTTCCCCACCGTACACACACACCACACACATATATATACACATGGGGTACACAGACACACATGGGGACTGATGAAACGCATGCTGACACACGTGCACATCCTGCACTCTCACATGCACTGACACTCCTCCCCTGGTGATTAGGAAGTAGGTCAAGGACAACTTTCCATGAGGGCACAGAGAAAAATAAAATCTGCGATGATAGACTGGCTCTGGCTGCAGCACAGAGAAGCGCCCACAGTGAGCAGAGAATGTATGATTTATGATCTCAGGCAGAGTCAGAGATGTGTAAATAAATAGCCAGAGGCATGACGATTTAGAGGCTTTCAGAATGGACAATCAGCCCTGTCAGTGATGCTCTTACAAACTTACTTAATGAGGCTTTATGAATAATACGTGCTGCTCCATCTGATGAACTCCTCAGAGTTAATCGAGTGTGTCCTTTTTATTTGGCTGATAAACTACATATTAGTATCAGTCCAGTTCTGTCAGCTCCAAATGGTTGCAGGGAACTGTAAAAATGGTGCCACATTCAGTATTTGTGTATTTCTTATTGCTGCAATGTCTGCTATACATACTTTTCCTTCCAGTATTTCTGTAGAACACAACAAATCAGTGCATTGTGAAACAAAACTTGAAGGAGACGTTCTTCACTCTCTGACGAACAGCAAACAAAAATTGCTATTTGGATCAAGAAAATGCACCATAAAGTAGCAAACACATCTTCTGTTATATACTGTATCTCTGAGTGATTGTGATTCAGCCTGTCAGGCAGCATATCCTCCCATCATCTCACACTGCAACACTCTCAACAGCTCTTATGACATTGCACCGGAGATCTCGACTAGCAATAGAGCCGGCCCTGTTCACTCCACCCGTCCTCTAATAATACTCATCCTCTGAGGACTGAAGAGGAGTGGAGAGGGGTGGAGTGGAGTGGAGGTAAGAGCACAGCTATCCGATCGGTCTGCCGGTGCCGGAGTTCCCTCCTCGCTGCAGCTGCAGTGGTAGCCTCTGCCGCAGTGGTGGGGAGCGAGGAGAGAGGGAGGGGAAAGGTGAGCCGGTGGGGAGTGAGGTGGGTAAGGTAAGGGGAGGAAGGCAGAGGTGCTGAATCTTGTGTGTAAATACCCACTCTGCGCCAAAACACAGCTATTCAGCAGAATTTTCTGCACGGACACTAATCAGGTCTACTGCGCTCAGGTCCTCTTTTATGAGGGCCTCTTGTCTATTGTTTCATTAGAAGTGTTTGCTGAGCCGTGTGATCTAGGACAGGGCTTGAGAGAGGCGATTAATAACTCTGAGCATGAAGGAGCTGTCTTCAGGGCCAACTTCGAAAACTGTGCCACTTCTTTAACGGGGAGGGGAGGAAGAAGCTGGAGCAGCATCAAATAAGGACAGCAAGGTGAGTGTTTGGTGGACTTGTGCACGTGTGTTTCCATGGATGGATCTAAAACAGTGGTTTAGAAAGTCAACAACCTCACCCACACTTGGGGATAATTATTATTTTGCAACTATGGTTCCCATGATGCTTTGGGAGGATGTAAATAGGAAGTATGACGTTTCCATAGACTCAGTGAATTACGCTGTTTCCTGCATTTTGAGCCCTGTTTATTTTTGTTCCTACATTGGTTTATATTTTGGCAAATTAGCACAATTTAAAGTATGTCCAATTAGGTATTAGCAATTCCTGTTTGCAGTGTACATGGAGCTACTGATAACTGTCACTGGATTGTTAAGTTGAATGCGATAAATCTCAGGCAGGTCCCGGAGTTATAACTTTTGTCTATGAGCTTTTGTCTATGTTGTTTAAATAATGCCCCCCCCCCCCCCCCCCCCCCCCAGGAAAGTTTAAGTCACACAGAATCTGAAACTATGTGTATCATGTCTGTGTGTTTCAATTTGACTGTGATGAGAAGAAGTGGCTGAATTACCATAATTGCCACAGAGCTGTGTGTCACAGCCACTGCTGCAGCTCCAGCTGCTGACAGTGTTGGTAAGTGGTCAAAATGAGCAGACCAAACTGCAATAACTAACTTCTCATTGTTTTTCTATTCTTTTAACACAGACTCCTTGCCTCATGTCTCTCCCTCTGCGTCTCACAGTTGGAAAACCTCTCATCTCGAAAATTCGGCTCACCTTTGGAGAAGACAGTTGTCCTGGGAGTGACATCCAAGTCCAGAGATGGGCTGAAGGGGAAGGCCCACAGCTGTGACAGCCTGGCGAGGAGCAGTAGGAGCGGCAGCAGGAGCAGGATGGGCTGAACTGATCGCTGGTCTCCCATGTTTAACACACAGGCTTGGGTCCAAGCACAGCTTCGACTGTACTCAATTTGTTGTGCACAAACAATCTAAGTGTGAGAAGTGTGTGTGTTTTTGAGGCCTGGCAGCAGGCGGATGCAGACTCTTTGATTATCCTCCAGCTGAGAACAGTCTATGCAGAGACAGAGAAAAACAATGTGTATAACTAAATGAGAAATGATCCAGCAGACCAAATGAGATTCTTGTATTGAGGTAGAAGTGGTGTTCAGACTCGGAGAGAACAATTAAACACAGAATGAACATTTGCAGAACAAACACTCTACCACCTGAGGGAAAATGCTGTACTGTTCTTATTAGTAATAGTTTATGTACACAGATCCTTAAGTAAAAGAACCAATATAACAATGCAAAAACATTCCACTGGAAGTAAATATCCTTCATTCAAAGCCCTCAATAAAAGTGGCTGAGGTGGAGCTAGTTTTAACCACTTATATACTCTGTACATGCACTGTTGAGGAGTTTAGTCCAGTGGTTTCAAACCTAAAGGCTAGGCCCCCCTCAGAGGGTCAAAAAAGAAATCTCAGGGGTTGTGAGAAGTTTAATGAGATAAGTTCTTCTACATTAATCCATATTCATTATTTGGACTTTTCTCTAACATTAAAGTAATTTTACCTCTTCAGGCCTTGAGGAATTTTTTAATGAAACCATGGGAAAAGTTTACAAGAAAAATGTCTTTTTGGTTTAAACATGACCAACTACCCTCTGAGGGCTCACAAGTCAAAAAGGTTTGATCTTTTTTTTTAAGTTCTTTTATGTAATAATTTATTCTGACAATTAACCGGTAGCTACTATATAGCTGTCAAATCAAGGCAGTGTGGTAAAAGGTATCAAGTTAGCCTTGAAAAGTAATGAACTATAAGTAGAGTGTAGCAGAAATTTCACTTCAAAATTGTACTTTAGAACAGCATTTGAAGAAATGTACTTGGTTATTTTCCATCACTGGTGAAAGTAGCATACATTAGGTGGCAGGAAACACCCCCAACAGGTCAAGTGCATCACAAAGCTTTCAGAGAGATAAGACAGTTCCACTTACTCCTCCAATCTGACCTTAATATCCCCACTGTTTATCAGACACAGACGTTAATGATGTCTTCAGATATTTCAATGGGTATGATGAACTTTAGTGAAGAGACACACTGCATGAACTTTCCTGCCTACTTAACAGCATGAGCAGAAAATTACTTGCTGATATGCATGATCACTTTCTGATTACAACCACTTAACCAAAGTAAATGAGTAAGGTGCTGTTACATAAAAGACCACTTAAAAAGTTTTGGGAGTTAAATAATGCACCCCTGTGATGTGATATTGCAACACACAACTTCATCTCTTAATTAGCTGTGTGCACACTGGAGCAGCATGATGGATAATCTAGAGATTAGGCGCTGTGCCATCAGCACAATCTCCGCCTGGCTGCTCGTTCTCTGGCTCTGTCACTGATCAAAGGGTCAACACTGCGAATCCCGCCCCACCACGCAGTGACACTAGAGAATCACCAGCTTAATCTCCACGGCTGCTGCTGCTAATCGCTCTCAGCGTGGAGCACAATGAGGCTAATGACCTCTCGGTTAGCTGTTTGGGTGCTAAGCTTTGGGAGCAACCTATAGGATGACAAAGTGAGAGATGAAAATGGGAAAGAGTTATGAATGGTGCAGGGATCTTCTTACCTTGCATTTACCTGCAACTATTTCTTAAGGCTGGCTTTACCCCGTGTAATGTTCATAGTTTTGCTTCACAAAATGTACAACTGTACAACAGTTTCAGTTTGATTGATGACCTTTTGCAACTGTGCTTGTCAACTTTTATTTTCCCAAAAAAGGAACAGACAATGCTGACAATGCTACTGACTGTAGCCTCAAGTGTCATTGTTTGTGATGATTCACTAACACACTAAAAGTATATTCTTAGGAACCAAATGTCTTTTGTGTTTCTTTTAGAGCTTGCGTTTTATGGCTCAGTTGGGACCCAAACCTTTATCCTTTCTCCTCCAGTGTAACACTTTAACTCTTTATAAACAAAGCTTTTACTGAAATCATCATCATCTATGCATTTTGCCATCACCAGGCAGGTGGCATGCCTGCTTGTTTCATGCTCTTCGTAGGCCTGACTTCCGTGACCGTGAAAAACTGCAGGCCAAAAGCTGTTGTGCAACCAACAAAACATATGATCACGACAAACAGCTACAACAGCAGATGATGGAGGAGAATCTCCATCACAAGGTTGCACCATAAAAGGGCAAGCTTAGAACAGGAGCTTATTTGTGTTCCCAGTGTCCTACGTGCATAGTTCCATATTCACTTAACACACATTAAACCTGCTCTTGTGTTTGGTCTAATTTGATCTGTTTCAAGTTAAAACATTTCATAAATATTACCTAGTTTTGTATTGAAGCATGGCTTAAAACAGCTATATAAACACAGCAACCCATTTAATAAGTTCCCTCAAGTGTTCCCACAATAGTCCATGTCATATTAAGCACATATAGAGCTGGGGAACATCTTCTTCAGGTTCTCATTATATGGTTTAGAGAGCTGGGAACACAGCACCTTGGGAGCATAGAACTCTGGGAGAGCACATGAACTGGGGAACACAGGACCCTTTGTCATGTTCCCATTGTGTGCCACATAAATCTGGGGAACACAGGAAGGACTCGCTTAAAAGAGTATTCCACTCTTTACACAGACTCATGATGGACGGCTTAAAAAATAAAAGTATCAAAATCAATGCAGCCGAACTCAATACATCCACATCCACATTGCAGTTCCACTGCTGACAGTTAAGGCAGAGATTTGGGTGTGTTATGCTTGTAGCAGCTAATGTAGCCTCAAACTGCTGGTCTCAGGCAGAGATGAGGAGTGGGTTACAGAAATCTGGAAAGCTCACTTCTTTGTAACTCCACACCCACAGACTGTTTTTCATTTTCAAACCTGTAGACTTCAAACCCAAATGATACTGACTCAAGTTACCATCACCTGAAGCAATTTATCTGAGTTTGCGCAGCTCCCTCTGAGGCCACAGAAAAATTTATACAGCCTTTTCACAACTGCAGTGGTATTCCCTGAGACTTATAAACAGATTTTGATGTGTAAACACTGCAAGTGAAGGTAGGGCAACAGTGCAACATGACTCTTGAGTTGATGTTTGTCTTTATAAACTTTGTGAACCTCTCCAGCACCACTGTCTGGCAAAACTGGCAAAATAGAGGACAACAGATCAACCAGACAAGCGGGCATGCTGGTGAGAAGCCCTTTGGTTTGGTTTAGTCAGCTGCTGCCCCGTATGCTGCTCACAGCAAACACACCATTGTCTCAACACATCTGCATCTGCGTTGTGTGTGCGCTGTTCTACAGGAACTGGCAAGGGCGTTGACAACATGGTGTTACCTCACTGACGAAAGCATGGAAACTCCAGGGGGGGGAAAGGTAAACACATCTGCCTTGGCGGTGGAACGACCAATACGCCATGCATCATGGGAGACGAGACGAATCAAACAAAACAGCAGGCGGTGTCTGGAACACCTTCTACATAGCAAAGTCTATCAGTTTCTTTCTGTTTATTGATCCATAGACCTGGGCTTGATACAGATCTACTGGGACATCTAAACTTGATTTCAGTTCTAGTCACTGCTCTCAGTTGCTCCTTGAACATCCTGATATGAAGCCATTACTCACCTACAGAATATGAAGAGGTCTGTAGAATGTGATAAAGCTCCTGTCAGACAGGACGAAATGATTTGCAAAATACCTGGCCTGACATTTCTGCAGAAAGATCGATAAAACAAATGAACTATTTTTGTACTTCCTTTCAACCATTTAAAATGCCAAACACACTATCATACCTTTGATTAAAGCCATCACCCAACAAATAAAGGATCAATATTATATTCTAATAAAGAGATTGTGTACTCTGTATGCTTTATTTATATATTTTCTTTATCTAAAACCATTGGGGGTTTCCACAGAGCTGAATCATAAACAAGATTAGTCACATATTATAGACAGAATGAGTGGGTTCACCCTGTGGGCCATGTTCACTATGATGTGGAGAATCTTAAGACAAATCTTCTCAGAGAAGCATGAAATTACCATTGTGTTGCAAACAATCTGCCTCTCTTCATACACTAAAAATACATAGACATTATAGAAGTTCTCTGATAAACAAGAGCTGGTAAAGCCCATACATCATGCCAACACACTCAAAAGTAACAATATGTGATCATGTTTGTTTGTTTGTTTGTTTTTTTTAGATACAGTACAGACGCTGAATTTTAACAGTCGCACAGACTGTTCTTCTGCCTGGTGGATGTCTTCTTATTAAAACCATCCACTAATCTGTGATGACAGATGATCTCACCATCTTTGTCTTTTTCTGAGGTTGTATCATGAGGTGAAGCACCTATCAGAGACATTTCTTCCTCATAACTGGGAACGTTTCTCGATGAAATTAACTCAATGTGATTTAAGAAGCTGGAGAAATGTTGGGAAATTGACTTTGCCTTTAAACTCATGAGTTCTTCACCATTATATAAACATTTATATCAGTCATCAGTCAAAAGAGTTGCAAAAACATGATACCAGCCATAATGAATGGACACTGTCAGAAATGATAGGGTACAGGCTGATACTGAATCTAACCATATGTGATTGAATCTGCTTCCTCCAACAACCACTGACAATGCAAGAATATGTTGTAATGTACTGTGGAGTATCAGCATCATTTATTGTGATATATGCAGTTTATTTGTCATGCTGCTTGAACATTTTTAGCCTTGAAGTTATTTTAAGATTCAATATAAGTCAAATCCACTGTTAACACTACACTTATCTTCTGTGTCCATTTGAATAGAGATATTGAAGAGATTTGAGAATCTGCACCACTATAAAGAGTTCATAAAGAAGTTTGATGACTGGCTTGTTAATTGTTAAAAGTAAATCACAGACTAAAGCTTTCTGGATCAGTTGTAAGCCATCACTAAGAATGAGTTTTGGGTTGTTAAGTTGTGACCTGTGTTTCTTTTTAGGTAGTTCTTTATTTCATCACAGAGTCCCCTTCAATGGTCTGTTTGACCTGTGACCCTCTGGAAAAAGGGCTGCATGGCATCTGGACCATGATTCATTTATGAACAACTGAGGATTTGATGAATCACTGGAAACCAGTTGCAGATGACTTACTAACATTTGCTGAGGGCCAAATAACAAATTGCATTTACTCAAGTCCTGTACTTAAGTGGGATGGTAAAATGTTTCTAGTTCACATGAGTATTTCAATTTAATGCCACTTTACACTTCAATTTCACTATATTACTTCACTATATATATTTATCTGACATCAACTTACATGTTATCAGTTACATATTAATGCATCAATACCAATAATCCAGTAATGTGATTTACTGTATATTAGATCAAAACTCTGGAAGGGTCCATTGTATATGTCATTATTTATACTTTAAGCACACACTTTTACACTAACAAGATAAGACCACTGCTCAACAGCCATGGTGATTTCTCCCAACCTGGCAACCCAAAAGTTATTAATGACTCATAAGAGGTTTATAAAGCATGAATTTAGCCTGTAATTTATTGACCATTAATAAAGCCACTAGTAACAGCTCTTAAACCCCTGACACATGAATCCATTAAACTGATTTCAGACCAGAGTTACAGCTCTGTCTATATAATGGAACAACACAGCCAGCTCGGATGAATAAGGGGCTTCAGGACTGTCCAAATGTGGACACGGTGACGCAGAAATACTTCCACACATAAAATACTTTAATGAATACGGCTTTAAGCACTTACAGAATACAATTCCGTTTGATAAGAGCCATGGCCGCGCAAACATCCACCCATGTGCACCTGTCCGACCTGGACTGCAGCACTGAGAGGGGAAAAACAGCACAGCACGCTGTGTAGTCACCTTCACCTGAGTACAGATGAATGTTTAGAGTGCGTGCGCAGGTTAAGTGGCAGAAACACATTGAACCGTCCAGCAGAAAGAGTAGAAGCGCTGAAGACTGACTCACCTGCTTGTTTCCTGGAGTCCACAAAAAGATCCTCTGAGTCCTCCTCTCTGCTGCGAAACACAGAGCTGCTCTGCCGCTGCTGCAGCTACCCAATGCTCACACACACACACACACACACACACACACACACAAAACTCAGCCCACCCCCTCACACACACACACACACACACACACACACACATTAGATTCACAGCCCAAATAGGTTGACCTTCCTTATGTAGCCTATAATGCTTTTATGCTTTCCGTTGTTTTGATACATAAAGCTGGAGCTGAGCTACTTATGTTGTAGCTGTTGTTGAAATACAAAAAATCATTGTACAAAAATATTTAGAACCATACATTATTTAGTCTTCTGTAGGGAGAAGTGATATATGTTTGTATTGTAGTGTTTCTGCTGCAATAAATAAAAAATAGTACTTAGCGTGTATGGGAAAACTATTTAGAAAATAATGATATTTCAATGCTGAGTACAGAAAGTCACAGAAATACGACTGAAACAGGCCGCATTAGAAATTATATATATATTATATTTTGAATATTGTAGCAAAATTAGTTGTTCTTATTTTCTTATTGCCTTAGAATTGCACTTCACACTTTCTTGGCATTTAAGCTTTTTACTGTGGCGACCAATCGGTCTGAGTAGTATCTATGTGATCTGTGCCTCATGACTGACCCCTGCTGGACAAGAAGTAGAAAAACAAAAATCCAATCTATTTGTCTTGTTCCTGTTCCCCACCAATGGAGCTCCATGGAAATCAACCAATACGCTGTGTAGGTGTTTCAGGGCAGTGTCCAATCCAGTGTATCATATACTAGCGCTTACTTGCATTTTATGTCTCCCAAGTACAAAGCGTTCCCTGTTACTGAGCCTACTTTGTGTTTGTCATCCGTGCACCACCACTACTTTCTTTAAATGAGTAACAGAGAGCAAACAGAAGGAGAACAGAGGACTATATTCACATGGCTCAACACTACCTGATGCAACACCACAATGATCTAGAGATAGAGACCAAAAGCACAAAGTATTCTTTATTTTAATATATTAAGCAACTTATACATTTACTACAGTATCTAATCTGTACACAGATGTCTGACTTGCAGTGTTGTGCAGTTAAGTAATTGTAATTGTGACTTAAACAGTAATACAAATATTGCTTCAGTATGTTGAGGTTTTGACTTGTCGTTACAATTTGCTTTTAAAAGCAGGTGGTCCGTAATTTAATCAAATCAGAAGCATTGTGAGGGGTAAAATATTGTAACCGTGATACTTATATTGCAGCATACTGACTAGACTATTGAATATATACTTTAGAGACAAAGAAACCCAAGACAGTGAAAATAATCAGATTATATCTCTGAGTCTGAGTATTCCCATGGATTACAGTTTTGGGTAAGTTATTAATAGTCTGTCCAGACTCATTCTGAAACTTATCTTCCCTTTTCTTCTTTTAACCCATTAGTAGACTTAGTCAGACTTTACATACTGAATCTAGCATTACATCTGTTCAGACAGACTCAGTATGAGACTAGATTGTTTTATACTGCTCTTCTCCCACAGCAGACATATTGTGAAAGGCCTGTCTTATCCCTGCTTAGTTATGTACACTCAGCACACAACACTGAGAGCACATCCTCCTTTCATTAAATATCAGAGAGATTAATCTTGGTCTGCCCTCTCATTGACATCACATTAAATCCACTTTATTGGAGAAATGGTAAAAGAGGGGAGATTGGCTAAATAAATATTTTAAAACCGTGTGACAGTTAGACATGAATTGCACAAAAGGGTGTGCCTAACTTTGTTCCCAGTGTTTTATGGGTCTACACCACAGTATCACCCTGACAGGGTCCTAGAGGTTAGATGTGAAAGATGAGTAGGAATGAAATCGAGAGGAATATTTAAGATAGTGGCTCTAAATCTCCACAGCATTTGACCCCTTAAAATGAGCCCATATCTACTTGTGAACCCCTGTCACAAATTCATCTTGGACACCTCAGATAAATCTTGGGACACACAGGTCACAAATGAAGCGTGGACACAAAATGACCCCAGAAAGACAAAATGATTCAGAAGCGATGTAAAATGACCACAAGTGAGTGCAATTCTATGAAAAATATTTTTTAAAGTACATACATATCTATAAAATAAGAGATTAAAACAGAATAAAACAATTAAATGAGAGGTGAAATATATTCAAACTCATTTCCTGCACTGTTCTTAAGTACATTTTGTCAGTGCTCTTTCTGTACATGAGTATTTCTAATTTTTTCAATATTATACTTTTACTCCACTACATGCATTTTTGATTCCACTCCATTCATCTGACAGCTATAGGTACTAGTTAGTTTGATGTTACATACAGACCATATGATCATCTTGTAAGATATGATGCGTATTACAGGTGATAAACACACACAGGGGTTTTCAGTTACTGTGGCTGATTAGATTCATATTTGAGTTGTGCAAGTAACTTGTGCTGCAACAAAACAGAAGAACTCAATGAAGTCTTGAAACATTTCTCTGGCTGAGCTTGTTTTAAAAGATGTGTTGTGAATGTTAACCTACGCATTCATTTTACTTACTTTATTACTTTTTATTTTTACTGATATTCTTGCTATGGCACCACCCTCTTTGCTCCAGTAACAGTCATTTCCCTGCTGTGTAACTAAGAAATTATTATCTTATCTTATCTTATCTTATCTTATCTTATCTTATCTTATCTTATCTTACATGCACAAAATATTATCTTGTGAGCATAAAATAAAAATGAAAAATTTCAGGACCTTTTGGAAGTTCATAATTTCCTCAGCAAAATTCTGCTGTATGAGTTCTTTGACTTTGGATACTTTATGTTTTGCTGGTAACTATTATGTACCTTTACACGCGTATAATTTTAAATGGAGGACCTCTATTTGTAACAGAGATTTTTATTTTTATTTTTTTACATTGTGAGTACTTCTTCCGCCACTGAGAGCCTGGGGCCCCTTGGTAATCAAGCCTTGCCTGCCACTGGGCGGCGCTGTTACTCCTATCTGCTGGGGAACCCCCTCCACAGAGCCACTACGGTTCGTCACGGACGTGAGTAACCGATTGTAGTTATCATGACGTGGACTGTCTGCTTCCACTGTCGCGTTACAGTGGTCGAGACTCAGCCGAGGAACAGCAGCAGAAGCAACAGCAGCGGCAGGAGAGCCGGCAATTCAGCTTCCCACCGAGAGCAAACACGATTTATTTAACCTGGTCAACAGCTCATTTGTTGGTACGTCACCTTTATTTACTCTGTTGTTATGAATATATGTGAAGTTTGAGTTTATTTCCGCTCAGGCAGCCTGTTGACGTTAACCAGCCAGCTAATGCTAGCATGTTAATAAGGCTAGCTAATGCTAACCACTAGTAGTTAGCAGCTTTCCTTAACCTGTGAGTAGCAGTCAGTCTTTTCAGCTGCTGTGGACAGAAACGGCACACTACGCAACATGTGCGATGTTAGTTAGTCAGGTGTAGCTTTAATCGATTACTATATGTCAGGTGAATCGCCAGCCGATAATCAGTCTAAGCTTGTCAATTAGTTGTTAATGATAATGTTTGCAGATATCGTTTTTTTTTTTTTTTAGAAAGCTTATCAAATATGTCATTCAGTCCATTGTCTTATATTTTATGGCTACATTACTATTCCAGCTTGTATGAAGCTGTAGCTATTATTGCCTGTTACCTTTGAAACCCTGCTAGCTTCTACTTTAGGAAACCTTATTTTCCCAAATTTCTGAGCCGGATTCTGTCATTCAGTTTATAATCTAAATATGTGCAGTGTAAAGCAAGCATCTGATCCCTGATACCACTTACTGTCATGAACAACTGTCTACTCTGTGAATCTGTCTTGAGATCAGGTGTAACCAGCTCAGTCACAATGTTTGGGCACCATATCTTTTGTCTATCAGAGTGAAGACAACAGCTCTGTCTTTACTGTATCCCTGCCAAGAATCCTCTCCACAGGTGGAAACAGCTCTGAATCCCTGCCGTGGCTGAAGGGACATGAATTTGATGTTTGTTGATGTTGTCCCACTCTGCTGCCTGTTAACCAACAACAACGACTGCTTGTCATCCAGCAAGATATGTGTTAGAGATGTGATATGGTGTAGCCAGCTGAGAGTCATCCCTGCTTCACTGCTTGGATCTGATAGGAACAGGGTTGGAAAGCTTTTAGTTACACTCCAAGAGGATTGCTTTGGTCAGGTTTGCTATCTCACTCAGATCCTGAGATGAAAGTGTGGTTCCGCAGCTGTGTTTAAACACCGCATTGTGGTTGACTCCGCCAGAAGATATCACATCGCCTTGAGACACTGTTATTGTGAGTTATTATACAGCTTTCACGCTGACGATGTGACAGGGAAGGTGTTTGTAGATCAGGGCAAGTCTGTACTTGTGGTAGTCAGGTGTAAATTAAGAGGCCTCTGTGTGTTTTTAAATGAATTCCTTTCCCAAGGGTGCTACGTGCTTGCTTGGGGTTGTAAGAGGAAAGTGAAACTAACACAGGATTTGCATTCATTTAGGGAAGCCTTTGTTCTCAGTGTGATAGAGGACACTGTTATTCACAAAGTGATGTGACATAGAGATAACATTGTGTTTACTTACCAAGCCAGTGCTTTGTTATCTTCAAAAATTGTCTTATATCATGTCCATTGTATTCAGAGTAGGTGTAAATTACACAGTGTACCACCATCATAATTCAAGGCTGAATGTGACATTTAAGGAAGAGAGGATCCTGTGACTTTCCTTTTGTTGTTTTACTGTGAGGAAGAGCAGCTTTCAATGGAGACAGAGAGGTGGAGTGGTCATAAAAATGAGTAAAATTACAATTTTACTCAAACACACACAGGGAAAACCACACAGCTGGGCGTGGGCCAGAGGAAAAAGGAACACAACCTAACTAATGAGTACTTACTGTACTGTTGCTATGAAAACGGCTCTCTTTTGGTCTGCTCAAACTCTGTGGGGAGACAGTCAGGAATGTCAATGTCATTTTCAGCTCTTATTGTACAAGTAACACTCTAAAATGTCTTTAGCATATTCACACACACAATATGTCTTTTGCATTTTGTGGTGAGAGAATACAGTCTTCTTTGTCCTCTGAGCTGAAAATAACTTAAAAAAATTGTGCTGTGTTTTTACAGACTACGATGAGGTGGTGACCCTGGGTCGGCCAGGCCGTGAGATGTTTCCAGCTTGGCTCAGAGAAAAGACGGAGCAGAGAGACTGAGAAAGAAGAATGGGCAGGAGCGTTTGGGGCTTCTGGCAAGGCGTGTTCTCTACTGCAGTGCTCTATGGTTCTTTGGCCCTGTTCACGTCCATCCTCCACAATGTGTTCCTGCTTTACTATGTGGAGACATTTGTGTCCGTCTACAAGATTGATAAAGTCTCCTTCTGGGTGGGAGAGGTAAGTGAGAAGAAACCTGAATCATTTTCATTCGATCTAAATTTTGACTTGTAGTCTAAGCTTGTAATTTGGTACCAAAGTACAAGCCCAGTGATGCTGAGTGGTTTTTATAGTTGAATGTGAGTCCTGTTAACGAGCTTGTTAGGAGGGCACCGGCTTCAGCCACAACTTTCTATCTTTAAAACTTTTGGGCTGAAGAAAATTTAAGGAATGGACACTACAGAAGAAAATAAGCGTTATCTTACCCAGAGGAACCTCTTCTACTAACAATATACTGTTTATATAATGTGTTAGGTATGGAATATTATGAGTCATGATGTCTAAGTTCATTATCTGAAAAGCATGCAATCCCCTGGAATTCTCAAATATGTGACATTATTATTCTGTAGATTTAAATTAGCCTGCAAAGTTGTGCATTATTTACAGTAACTCAAGTATTCAAACAATGATAAACCAACAAAAACAATAAATAGCTACTGTTTCGTCCTTCTGTAAAATGATCGCCTGACCACTAAATTAATAATTGTAGTGGAAACTGAGGTCAGCCTCTATATATGGATCACAGTTATTTAGATGTGCTGTCATGGGGCTCCTTGGTGTGTTGTTTCAGTTCATGTCCAGCCAGAGACATTTGTTGCATCATGTTGTCCCCCAGTCTCTCTCTTCCCTCATTTCCTGTCACCTCTCTACTGTCAGCCATCGAGTAAAGACATAAAATGGCACCAAAAATTATTGTTAGTTGTTACTCATCAAAAAGCCTTCATCAGCTTGTATTTATTTATTTTTATATATAATATATTTTATATATATTTTTATATTTTTATATGTATTTTCCTTCTCTGATGCTCCACAGACGGTGTTCCTTATATGGAACAGTCTAAATGACCCTCTCTTCGGCTGGCTGAGTGATCGCTCCTTCCTCAGCTCTCCTCAGTAAGTGTCTCCATTTTGTCTTCCTCCTCCTTTAGAAGACACAGCGGAAGATAATGTCTCCCTCCAAATGCACATTTTAGAGAGACATTTCTAGCTGTAGGTTTTCTTAAGTATGCTTCCGAAATATCAATGCGATTGCAGCAGACAACATGTCAACAAAAGTAAGAAGTTATTCTTAGCAGGTATTTATTGTCTTAGCAGATTGTTTAATGTCGCAAAAAGGAAAGAAAAAGGCAGTGATTTCTCATAATATACATTACCAAAATTCTGTTGAGAAGATACAATAATTGTGTGTTAGCCTCTCTCAGAAATGTTAGATACACAATCAATAAAACCACAATCAGCTCTGAGGAAGTGCCTTTTTAGCTACACATCCTCTTTTGAAAGAGTCTCTCTTTCTGAAAGATCTGAGCTTACAGGAAAATAAGAGTTGACAGACCAGATAACTGATACTTGATATCAGCACCATATAGTTCCTGTCATGTATTGTATATCAACACAGCCCATCAATCAGTTAAGAAGTCACTGATGGTTAAAAAGCATATATGTCAATTTTCTGCTTCTGAATGCCCTTGTAAGTAATTTTTGAAACAGTTGTGTATATATACTTCAGAGTGAAACATGCCCAAGATATATTTGTTTTTATGTATCTTTCTGTAAAATAATCCTTGAGTTTCGTAAATCATCATTTTAACATCTCAGTTCTCAATGATCGATCCTCCAGTCAGCCTGTAACTTTCTACCACTGTGTTTGCGGAACATATTTGTCCAAGTTCTCTGATGCAAAGACATTCCTAAACCCACACACATGCAAATGAGTTTCAGCATAAAAGATTTCATCAGCTGCAGTAACGGTCAACATGATAAAACGCGAGGCTGCCATCTGTGTTTGTATTTCATTATGATTAAGCGTATTGTGGCTCTGTATTGTAATAAGGTGGTGTCATAACAAAGTAAATACGTGACTCTGCAGAGAAGTTTGTTATATATTCACCCTTTAATCTACTGTGCAGCAGTTTTTTATGGTCTCAGTATATTTTATTGTTTTCATGGTTTGCTGCTTCTGTATTTACATAGGAGGTTATATAACACTGGTCACGCTGAAGTGACTTCCATTATATCCTCCACCAACAAAGACCCAAATACCTTGAGAGTATTTAAACAGAAACAGGTTTGTTGGCCTTACCTGTTTCTGACTCTGTGTCAAAACATTAGTCTCACTTCCATTTTTATCTAATTTCTGCTGGTTTTTGTTTTTCCCTCCCAGGACTGGCTCTCAGATCACATCTCCAGAGGTGGTGCTAAAGCGCCTGAGGGCTCTCGCCACAAATGGCCCTCTCTTCGCTCTGTCGTTCCTGGCCTTCTGGGTGGCGTGGGCCAGGCCGGGCCTGCAGTTCCTGCTCTGCCTGTGCCTCTATGATGGTTTCCTCACTATGGTGGACCTCCATCACAGCGCCCTGCTGGCCGACCTCGCAGTGTCCGCCGCTGATCGCACGCGCCTCAACTTTCACTGCTCAGTGTTCAGCGCTTTGGGCTCGTTCTCTGTTTTTCTGTCCTACTCTTTCTGGGACAAGGAGGACTTTTACTTTTTCCGTCTCTTCTGTGTGACTCTGGCAGCTTTTTCCATTCTAGGCTTTTTCTTAGTGTCCAGGATGCTACTACATCGCTTTCAAAAAGAAGTCCGTCCAAGACAGGATGAGGCACTGGCACTCAAAGAGTGAGGATTTTAAAAGATTGGAATTGTAAATAACTTTGGTGTTTTTCCTGTCTATCTCATGCCTTTTGTTTTTTTCTTTTGGTCTTTGCCAGGCTGAGTGTTGGCCATGCTCCACTTACCCAGCCAGAAAAACCTGTCACTATTGGACAGTACCTCAAGCAGCTCTCCACACACAGGAACTTCATGTGGTTTGTGTCAATGAACCTTGTTCAGGTAAAAAAACAAAAACCTGTGTTATATTCTTAGTTATTTCGTTTAGGGAATAATGCTCTTAATGTGAAACTTGGATCCCAGTGTGTTTTTCATTCAGCTACTCATTTATATTCTACTACTGTTTCTGCTCCCTCTGTAGGTGTTTCACTGCCACTTCAACAACAACTTCTTCCCCCTTTTCCTTGAGCATCTCCTCTCTGACAATATTTCCGCCTCTACAGGTTCCATCTTACTCGGTAAGATGCCTTGAAGAAAGGAGAAATAACTCTTTAACATTCAGCTCTTTTTAAATCCAGGTGTGGTAGAGCCACAGACAAAAAAAAAACAATGCAGTAGTTACCACAGCATTAGCTAAGATTTTTAGGCAACCATAAATAATAATTTTTCTGTGATTTCCTAATTATTTTACACTGGGTTTGACTTTTGTGTGATGAAAGGATGTATGGAGAGCACAGACTAAAGATATTCCACTGGCAGCATGCAGACTTGCTAATGAGTAGATGAATATGCATCATGGTAATGTGATACAATCTTGCCAAAAAATAATCATCCTAGATTTAATCATCAGGAAGCTCTCAGGAAACAAGTGAAGTGGTGTTCTGAAATAAAGCTCCTCAGTTCTGAAGGAGCAGGTCTAATTGTGGCTAAAATGGAGTAGATTTCAGTTTTTATATTAATTTGCAGTCTGGTTTGTTGGCACTCCACTTCCTTTCCTTTTTAAAATGATTATTATTTTTGCTGATTTTTACTCTTTTTTTTTAATGCTTCTCTGCTTCTGCTCTCATGCAGGGATCTCTTACATTGCCCCCCACCTGAACAACTTGTATTTCCTGACACTGTGCCAGCGTTATGGGGTTTACCAGGTTATCCGCTGGCTATTTTTGCTCAAACTGGGACTTAGTGTGGTTATGGTGCTGGCAGGGGCTGACCACATTTATCTGCTGTGCATCTTCATTGCTAGGTATGGCCACGTACACATATCAGCACACGCATCAGGGATCTGATGTGTGACAGCTTGTACTTTTGTTTGCTTGTTTTCTTTTTTGAAGATTTACCACTTTTAAAGCTGAGTACACAATCACAGCAACACACATCAAGGACGAGTAGAATCGCTTCACGCACAGCTTTCACAAGGACACGCCAAGGACTCTGTGTGTCACTAACTGTTTCTGAGTTAGCTCAACGTTTGCTACATGTTGTATCCAAATATTGTGTTAGCTTGTCTTTGGCACAAGACCTTTTGTTATCTGGGAAAATTTAAACTTCCTCCCCATTCTGGGCCTTTGTCACTGAGGCTTTATTTATATATCCCCCTTAATCATGAATTTGCCTCAAAGGGCTTTAACATCTGTACAACATACAATGCCCTCTAAAACATGCTATTCTTATAGTTATCAACAGGATTCGGTTGCCCTCTTGAGCACTGTGCATTTGAGCTCTGGTGCCGCATGTGTGGTTAGTCATATTAGTCACAGTTGTGGTAGAAGTAAACAATGTGTGAATGCATTTGGTTCTTTCTCTCAAACCTTCAGGCTGAGTTGCTAAAAAACATTGACCACATATGATAAAGTTGTGACTTAACACAATATCATGTGGTCTTGCACACACAGGCACACCTTAGGCCAGAAACGACAGCCCTTCCCCATCCTTACAAACTCAACACATGATGACATTATGAACGATAAGCTACATTACAGCGGGTGTTTCCTGTCACGGCCTAAGACTGTAACCTGCCCTCTCTTCCTCCTAGTAACCGGGTATTTACAGAGGGGACCTGCAAGCTACTGAAATTAGTCATTTCCGATCTGGTGGATGAAGACTTTGTGGTCAACCGACGTCAGCAGGCCGCCTCTGCACTTGTCTTCGGGATGGTTGCCTTGTTGACCAAACCTGGCCAGACATTTGCCCCTCTCATTGGCACCTGGCTGCTCTGTGTTTACACAGGTATGGCCAGAAACACTCACACTGGGCCCTCATAAACAAGTGTACATAATTATCTTGTTTCAAATACTGCTACATGTGTGTCTGTGGCAGACAAAGTATCAAACTCAGCTGGCCCATCAGATTATTAGAATTCCTGCTTCATCAGTGTATACTTGAATGAATGTGTTAACTGTTCAGCGATACAATGTTGTTCCTGTGTTTTGTGCACATTAAAAGTACAACCTTTTCCTCCCCTCCAGGTTATGATATTTTTGAGAGGGAGCCTGTGAAGGACTCTCTGGTTTCTGTGCCTGACATTGCCTCCGGCTCCGGGACTCCACCTCTACGCCTGGGCTGCTTCTACATGTTGGTGTTTGTGCCTATCACCTGTGCCCTGCTCCAGCTGGCTGCCTGGTCTCGCTTCACACTTCACGGCCGCAAACTGCAGGGGATCAAGACCATGAGGCAGGGGGCCCAGCACGGCCACCTAATCGATGTCAAGGCCATATGAACTGAACAAAGGCTGGATGAAAGCTGCACACAGACACTTTTAAATAGTTTAAAATCAGTTTTACAGTTCCTTTGATAATAACTCCGAAGATGAAGCAGAAACCTGCTCTGATTGATTCTGCAGCCCAGCCTAGTGAATATGAACCACTACACAACATGTGACTTTGTGGACAGTGAAAACAAATCTCAAATGCACAAATCTCACTGGAAGGAACATGAAACATTACAAAAATGAAACCTGCCTTATTTTTTATACTAAACTGTTGATCTATATTTATATTTGAACAGATGACCAAAAGATAAAGTAGAGCCAATCAATCCTTTGGATGTAGAAGGACCAAGGTGACAACTTTTTATGGTGCAGGCCAAAGATGGAGTGCCCCTTTTTTAAAATGGTTGTAAAGCATAATTCTAACTACAATCTGACTCCTTTTACTGCTCAGTAATCGTCAGTAACATCAGTAGGTTTACCACAGAGCTAATGTTCCAATTTGTAATGTTATGAACAGGATGAAGAAAATGAAATAAAATTACATTAATGTGTTGAGGGTGCTGTTGATACTGCATGGATCCTACACTTCAGAGCTGATTGATTTCTTTACATTTACACAGATTGCCCTGCCAGTTTGATGTTGAGAGCTGTATTTTCTGATATGTTCAGTATTGATGATGTTTTTGCACAACACTGCCATTTGTCTCTTCTTGTACTTCTAACATTCTGATTGTGACATACTTTATGTACTGTTGTAATACAAGTTGGGATAAGTAATTTATGCTGGTAACCATATTTTCAGTTCAATTTTGTAATTTTTCGGATTATAAAAAGAATGTGTGGCATTACCACAAATAAATTTATGTTAAGTCAAACAAACTCTCTCATGCCTTAACACCTGCATAAGACGAACTGAAACTTTTCTTTGCTGGGCTATAAAACTGAAATGTGAAATGTTTGGACCATCTGTGTGAAATCTCTGCGCTACTTGTGAGTAGTGAGGAAAGGAAGTGAAAACAAAAGCCCCTTTTGGAAGTGTTGATCCTGAAACTTGTAGTCACCCTTCACAATCACTATAAAAAGCACCAACCATTTGCTGCTGTACGTAAAGGATATTTATACGCATGCCGTGTGTTGGCTTGATCATGAAGATAACTGGGGCATGTATTGTAAGTTTGGAAACACGCCTGAAGGTATTCCTGTAAGAGCTAGAGAAACAGGTGCGATCAGTCCTCTGCAGCAGTCTGCTCATCCCTGAGTTGGAGGGAATGTTTTTGCATATCTGCCAATGACTTACGTGTTGTTCACACAGAAGCACAGCCAGACTGACCTGCCAGGGATCACAAGGGAAAATGTCTGCTAAGTTCCATACTGAAATAAAACCCGTCCAGAAATTTGCCATGTTATAATAAACAATATTCGGGAATATACAGCACATAACACAAAAACTCATAACAAAGAACACGACATAAGTTATTTCTTATTTCACGTTGATTATAACCAACTTTTTGTACGCTTCCGGTGAGAACGGAAGTAGCAGGAGGTAATTCTCTCGCTTTGTTTTTACTCCCTTTGGGAATACAGCGCATGCGCAGTGTTTCTGACCCGAGCTATTATTTAATTCTATTTATACTATTCCTTTCGTTTATAATTTCACAGTTTCCAGTTAATAATATGTTTGGCAGTTGATTTTATTTCAGCGTGGTTCGAACAAAACTCCTCATGTGCGGTAAGTGACTGGGATCGACGTACCACTACCCATCATGCACCGCGCGCAAGATTTGTATCTAATATTTAATCTAAAATCTAAACGGTAGACTTAAAATTCTTTTCATAGACGATTACTCTGTGTCTCAAGTTTTTACATTATTAGAGTGTACCTAGAGAAAAGCACTAGCTGTACGGGCGCTCTACCACCGTCACTGTAGGATGTATGTCGGCGAATGACTCCCTCCAGCTTTTCTCTAAAGGGTTAGTACACTCATGTTTCTCTTCATATCGTATAAATCTTTCGCCTTTTACTAAAGATTTCCGTGGAGAGGAACAATATGAGTTCAAACTAATTTTTTGATGCCCTGCCTTGTGCGGGGCTTCTTTAAATGTTTAAAATAAAAAAGAACTATACAACTCTTGTGTCCAGTAAACATAAAAGTTCTCGAGAGTGTATATAAGGGTGTTAGAAATACAGCTAATTTCCGCGTGCGAACATCTGAAGGTTCTACATCTTTTTCGCAGTCCTGTATCTGTGTCCACATACGTAAGGTATCTCAGCCTTTACGTTAGTGGAGGTGTAATTCTGTTGCTTTATTCAAATAGTGGCCGAAAAGTTCAATGTTAACTTTGGGGTTATTCCAACTATTTTCAATTGTATATAAGACTGACTCTATAACCAACACCAGCTCTACAAAGAAAAGAAAATTCTTTAAAAACTGTTCCAAAAATAGTGAAAAGTAACTTTATCCTGATCATTTCCTAAGTCTTCTAATTCTATTAAAATGCTCAACATCCATCCAGAATATTTGTATATTACTATACAATGAAAGAACATATGGCTAAATTATTTTTGTAATCCATACAAACAGTGACAATACTCCATATTCAATCAAAATTTCTCCATTTCACGTTTTACTGGAAATATCTGATTTAAACTGGTTTGAAAGAAACCATTTTACCTTATTACCAGCACAACAATCCAGTTAATCATAACTTCATATCTTGTCCCAGTTTAAATTATCTGTTGAGGTGAGTTATGTCTCAAACTATATTCCTGATAATGTGTCTACATTACAGTTACATCTTGAGTTTCTGTCTTCAGATTGTATTTGACTTGAAATTCCAGCAGAGGGCGTGTACAGTATGTGCTGAGGAAGAGCACAGATGACAGTGGTGATAAACACACATACTTTAGAGCAGTGTTTCCTTTACATTTACTCTCATTTAATCTTGTTCTCCTGTCATAAATGGTACTATATCATATTGCTTTGTATGCCTATAAACATACAAACATTGTAGATAATTTTGCTTTTTTTTTTTTTTTTTTTTTTTTTTAGAAATGTAATAAGTGTTCTTACATTTTTTACATTCTTTTCATAGTACAAACATTTTTAGTATAGCTGTGTTGTAATATCAAAATGAGTCATCTTCTTGCTTTTCTTTCCAGTCCACTCTTTGTGCGTGAGATGCCATAAAAAGCATGCATAAATATAAAGATCACATTGGGAAGTAGCTATGGTTAGAGTCGGACTTCCCATTTCTTGTGGCTTCAGCGCTGTAATGTCTCATTGGTTTACTGCTCTTTCAGTAGAGACACACACATTTACACAGAACAGGAAATAAGATTGAGGCAGACGAGCAGAAACGTCCAAGCAGCGGTTCGAGCTGTGCGACTCCAGCTCTCTGCATACACAGCTGCTTCAGGTCGGTCTGAGAGACATTACGAGGGAATTTTTGGAAACAAAATCAGGCAAGTAGATGAAGCATTATTCCACACTGACACCTCAGGATATTAAATTCCAGGATGTGATTTTTGCTGTTGCTGTTGTTGAGTCTGTTTTAAGGTTGAAAGTGTATTCCAGTTTATATGAGCTGCACTGAGTTTTGCTTTAGCAAAACTATAGTGAACTATCAAATTCAACAAGTTACTGTGTGTTCAATGTAACTTAGAAATGAGTCAGGGAGGTTTTCCATGTTGGTTAAATTTCTTTTCTTTTGCATTTTCTATTAATTTTATAACGGGCAAATGATTTCAACACATATAAATTCACAGACACCTGTAAAAAATAACATGGAAATGTTAACAATAGAAATACAAAACTGTGTCAGTTGTTTTGTATGTAAAATAGCTGCAAACCACAACATCCTGTTCTTTTATTATATTATGTGTGCTTCAGAAGAAAACAAATGCTGTAAATACTCTGAGTGCTGTATGGATAAAATAATGCCTGATAAGGCAAACTGAGATTGCCAGGTGACGTCGGACTGACACAGTGTTGAGGTTGGTGCAGGCTTCCTGTTTTGTGGCTAAACATTTTTCAGTCTGCTGTGCTTCTAGTCTATAGGTTTAGGTTGAAGTTGCTTTGCAGCAAATGGAAGCAGCTTCCTGTCTATTCCTGTGCACAGCAATAGAGGCTTTTACCTCTGCCACCTTTTTTGTTTGTACTCAATTCAAACCTGAAACTAAAACAAGCTTGTTCTAAATCAGCTTTCTGATGATGATGTCAGTCTGTAACTATAGATGCTGTACTGAACAGGCCAACCGGGTCACTTTTTGCCTCTGTTTAAAGCAACTGTTGATATTTCTTGTTGGAAAGTCAACCAGATGGCTACACAAACACTACAACAAAAAGATGATAAAAACACATAGAATGACAAGAGGGAGACACAAAATTAGAGACATAAAACATCACAAAATGATGGTAAAGAGACACAAACCTACAGGAGAAAGACCCAAAATGATTACAAAGATATGGAACAAGAGACACAGAATAACTGCAAAGACAAACAAAATGGCCACAAACAAACACAAAAGTGCTACAAAAGAGACTGCATTAAAAGCTGTACCTTTTTTAAGTCATTTTGTGTCTCTCTCAGTCCATTTCATTAACATATAACAGCTAAGGTATAAAGAGGTCAAATCTTTCTATAGGTGAACGAGTATGATAATAAACTGTGAGCCTCTAGCTGACATTTGTAATAGCCACTCTTTGAAAGCAACACCACCTTTACATTTCCTCTATTTGCAGCTCCATGATGTCCTCACATTAACTCAGAGGCCACACGCATGCACCAGAGCATGGAGCTTGTGTCAGTGCAGTATGAGTATGAGTACACAGCGAAGGATGGTCACCATGTTTCCATCAAACCTAATGAAAGCTACATCCTGGTCTCCAAGACGAATGAGCACTGGTGGCACGTCCGCAAAGACCTGGACACCAAGCCCTTCTATATCCCCGCACAGTATGTGAAAGAAGTCCAATCGCATACTGGAGACTCCCCCGGTGCTAATAACAGTAAGCTGCTGGATATCACTGATGTAACACCACGTAGAGGGACTACAGTGATCCGTATGACAGCTCTGGATCCTTCAAGAGAAACATACCGGTTCTCCACTTTTGGTTTATGTGAAAACATACCAGATGTGAAGCCCAGTGAGACTCTGAAAGAAGGACAGACCACCAGCAGCTCTGCACCTTCCCAGGATAATACAAAGACGCACAATTCAGCATTTACCTCAGCACCTCTGAAAACTGACGGCCTGCAGCTGTATGCAAAACCTCATCCTGTGTCAAAGGTCGGGAAAGAACAAAAGCGGCCAAAAAGCTTACTGCAGGACGATAAAGTAGAACAGCCACAGACTTTTGTGGATGATGAGGACATGGACTTCCCTTCACCCCCTAGTTCACCCATATATGACACCATACCAGAGATAAACATCCAAGACTTTGACACATTTTCTGAGCTGCCCAGTCCTGTCCCTCCAGATGACGTGTCAGCATCGCAGCAGCAGAGTTTGAATCAAGCCACAGAAGAAACTTCATCCACAGATGCTCTTCCTATTGAGCAGGTAAGGAAATCCTGGACTGGACTGTGGTTTCACAGCCAGGAGAGGGCGCACTGTTACTGTGTAAAATGTTGGAGGTTGGCCACTACGTATGAAGAAATGTTCATGTTTTATTTCTTTTCATTCTTTTATAATCCTTTTATGCTCTATAAATTTATATTAATTAATTACAAATGTAAAATACTCACATTTGTTGTTTGCTTAAGTTTTTATATGTATTTGATAGGACATGCCTAAACCATTGTCATTGCACAGTGTCACCTATTAAGTAAAATGGTCCTGTGTGTAGTCAAGGGATCTCAGCTGATTGTAGACTAGATACACCTGTAAACACCTGTGTCTAATACTTGTCTGTGGTTGTCAGTCTGGGTGTAAGGTCACAGATAAATCTGAGGGTGTCAGGAAACGACTGTTGGCTTTTCTGTGTGGGGTGTGGAGTTTGCCTACATGGGTTCTCTCAGGGTACACTGGCTTCCACCCACACCCCAGAGACATGCAGGTTAGGGTTAACTGGTGACCCTAAATTCCTCTTACGTGCAAATGTGTGTGAATGGTTGTTTGCCCTGTGATAGACTGGCAATCTGTCCAGTGTGCAGCCCCCCTACGACACTCAAAGGATAAGCAGTATAGCTAATGGATGGATGCATGTTCTGCTACTTTTTTCAGATGTTGCTCTGCTCTTGGCATCTTAATGTAACACTGGACTGTTTTTCCTCTTCAGGCCTCTATAATTATTCAAATAGTGTGACCTGAGGGGTAAGTCACACTGACAGAGGAATATGTGTGACAGGGTTTGTGAGTAGACACGGGTTCATTTTAAAGACTCATGGGCAAAAAGATTAGAAACAGTCATATAATGCCTCAGTGATCTCATTTCCTGCTCACCTAAAGACCGGATCTCCTCCAACTTTCATTGTATCATTTGCATTTATCAGTCTGTTGGAGTTCATAAAGTGTAAACACATTTTGGTGATTTACTCTGTTTACTCACTGGGGTTCTGTGAGTTTTAAAAGTGAGTGGAAAAGTCTGACAAGTGTGAAGTTGTAAGTGTAAGGAGTTTTCATAGTTTGTGGCATTGTTTTGCTGTATGTTGTAACAGCTCAATGAAGAGTTCCTTTCACAGGAACAACTCGTTGTGGTTCTTCTTCTTCTTCTTTAGTAGTGGATGACATATTCAGATATTTTACAGGAGGTTTGTGTTTAATGATGTACTGTATCATTAATCATGTTTTCTAATGATCATACTTAACAACATGTAAACTGTATTTTAATATTGGAGCTGGTTGTAGTGCAGCTAAATTTGAACTATTTTAGAGATAATTCATGTGTTGTGTAATTAAATCCTGTCTGTTTAAAAAAAAAAAAAAAACTATGAGCAGAGCCATAAAAACAAACAAACAAACAAACAAAAAAAGGCCAAGTGTTTTCAAAACTGAACTAGGACCAGTGATGGAGGACGTGTTCAGATCATAGTAGTACATGAAAAGTAGTATGGAGTAAGTGAAAGTCCTGCATTAAATGTCATTTTAAAATAGCACCTACATTTTATTTATTTATTTTTTTTAAATATTCCAAATAGCAAAAACAAATGAACATCTAATGCAGAATAATTGTTCCATGTATGTGTTGTACTATTTCAGCTGATTCCATTTAATATATGGTTGTTAATTTAATCTATAACAATACATGATATTTTATAAGTTGATCACATGAAATCACAGTTCTCATTATGAACAGTAAATAGTGAATAATGCTGTCAAGTAGTTGTAGAGAAAAAAATAGAACTGGTCTCTTGAAAATGTGGAGTACAAGTGTAACTAAAGTAACATGAAATTAAATGGAACTACTCTAGTTAAGTACAAGTACCTCAGATGTGTACTTGGAAGAGTACTCCACTGGTGTAGCATTAGACTCCTACAATATTTTTGAACTCATGTTTTAAAGAATTATAATAATAATAATTAACAGCTCCTTTGTTCACAGCAGTGGTCTACTCTCCCAAAACCTGTAATCAGACTTTGATGAGTATAATCCATAGAGTAAGTACAGCAGTTGAGTATTGAGTAGAGATTTTCAGACTGAACCACTTGATGATTGTGACACTTTTTGCAGTGAAGGTCCTGACTGGGAATACCGTACTGGTGGTTGGGTTCACAGTATCTGTGCCAGCTCATCAGCATATGAATGACCGGTCAGTCCCCTACAATCCATTTCAATGGGCGAAAAGAGGTGCTTCTTGAATACCTCAGTAAAATAAAAAAGCAGCTGATTCAAGATCTCAGTTTTGGTCAGCGAAACTTTCTGCGGGTGTGGGATCCGCGTTTACCCGGTGTGTATAGTTTTATCTTTATGATTGAACGTCTTTTTTGTTGCACTCTTGGTTTTAAAAGTTGGTTGAAGTTGTTTAGGAGGAGCTGCGGGGTGTGAACCGGCTTTAGATTGGAGGACTTTGCTATCAACTCTGAGGGGTTGTAGAGAGCTGTGTTCAGTCAGAACAGGTTACAAACAGGTTGTGTCGGCTGGGTGGTTTCCTCTGGAGGAAGGAAGGAGTTAATCCGAGAGCGGCGGGCCACTCCCAAACCTCCAGCTGCTACCTGGTTTCCCCAGCACCGATAACGACCCTGGGAATCATGATTAACCGCACCGCAGGGAAACGATGAAACATGCGATTTTAAGTCTCACGTTAGCCTTCCTTTCCTCTTGGATGTAGTTCGGTGAATGTAAACGACAGAAACTTTTGTTTCAGGTAAGTTTGACGACAGCTCCTCTCGGTTTTGCACCTGTTGCGAGGTTACAGGATAAGGAGTGACGTCAGCCAGGTGTCAGTTTGGAAAGGAGAAAGTGTTTGTTGAGATTTCTGTTCAGTTTTAACCAAATGTATGTGGCACTCTGAGCCCTGTAATGGCTGCAGCCTCTCCCAGTACAACCAGTGTTTGTGTGCATCACAGCACTGTAATTATCAGCTGCCTCAGAGGAAGGCTTTGTTATCACCTAACAACACTGGATACACTTTTATGAATCTCTGGGTTTAAAACTCTCTCTGGTTTTAGTTTACTTGTTTCAGCCTCTCCTCTGTGGAGGCATGAATGAGACCCCACACTTGTAACAAGACTGCAGACGTGCCAGGACCCCTCAAGTGCATTAATTCTTACCCCACAATGGAGGGCCATCTCCATGGTGATGTGAGGGTGGGGGAGAGGGGGTTCTGGCCTGACTCCCAACAAGCAGGGTTACAGAGCTTTTAGTGCCAGCCCTGCCATGCAGTTGTCGGCGTGTGTGTTCATATGTAATGTGCAGAACTTGCAATTAGCCCAAATGTAGGTCACTTAATATCAAGGGTTTATGTGGGCTGTTCTTTGGTCTCAAATGGGATATTAAGTTTGGTAAGTGGATGATAAATCCAGTTGGGATTGGGAATCCAAAGTTTGGTTAATTTTAACTTTACAACTTGCACAAAGGCAAACTTTAATGCAGGCCTGTTTTGTTCAGTGGTTCTAGCTGTGACACCAGTGTGTCTGCTCTCTTTGGAAAAACCTCTCTAACCATTCATGATTAATATTGAGTATGACTTTTCTCATTTATCTTTATCACTTAAAGTCGAGATAATTGCCACAATGGGTACAAAGTCCCATTGATCTTTGACAAGAAACAGAAGAGTTGTTTTGTCCCCCTGTGTACACCACCATGTTTTGGTGTCTTAAACTGAGCAGATGATCCTGTTTGTCCATTTAATCGTTTTTGAGAAAAACTGGAGCTTTTCCACGAGCGCCTCACCTCACCTATACCAGCGCAGTAATTCCTGCTGTTCTGTGGAACAGACAGAGGAGAGGGTGACTCAGATGCCAAGAAACTGCTCCAACAGGTAGTGTGAGTGTCTTGTCAGACCTTTCTGTACATGCCTACCTGACAGAGCATGTGTTCACGGAGAACAGGTGTATGTATCTTCAGCTTCCGGATTGTTCCCGGTCAGCATCAGCCTTTCAGTTTCATCAGTCTCTACTCATAAATACAATATGTTGGGAAGAGTGATGCATTTTTCCATTTAAACTGAACATTTGGGAGAATGATTTAGTACATTCAGTCTCAGGTTTTACCAACAGCCTGTGTGTCACATGGGTCTGTGCATGTGTTATTAATTTGAGCTGTGTGTTCTATATACACTTCATACAGGTTAGGCAGGCCTACCCCCAGTTTGTACCTACCTTTATATTTAAGCCACAGAGCTAAGCAGCTGAAAAATAACAAAAAAAATTAACAGGTTGCATCAAATTTGTATGAGAATATGACTGCAAATGACGTGTCCTTGGTCATTTGGGCACAGGCAAAATATTAGCAGTTATTTTGTATCAAAACAGAACATTTTGGAAAGGAACACAACTACATACCAATATAACTGATAATAGCTTTTAAAATTTTGGTTCACATTGTACGAATTCAGCTAGGAGAAGTCTGTGATATCTACCTACTGTATTTGTTTAGATTAGGAACAGGAGGTGCAACTTGGGAATCTGGTTAAAACTTTTGTATTCATGCGACAGACTGGATATTTTTTTCATCCAGATGGTGAGAAGAGTCTTTGAGGATTCTGGTAATCCCTTCAGAACAGTGGTGTTAAATGACCTTCTCATTTTTCAAAGATTGTTGGGTATTTAGGAAATCAGCAGCTTACCCTGTAACTGGAATGTAACAGTAAGATATGGGAGGTAAATCAGGAGCTAAGACAGGTGTTAGACTAAGTTTCTGAAATCTGCTTAAAAACAATATGATTATGGTACAGCACTGCAAAATACCACTCAGACTGATCAACAAAGTAATGTATAGATAATCTGCAGGAAGATCTGCATGCGTCATACTAACATGAATGTCCTTTGTGTCATTAGTCATTGTAAAATGTCTTTGTTAAGTTGTAATGAGGTATTTAATTACTCTGATCCTATCATTCTGAATACAGTGGTGTTTTGCTGCATTTATTAGTGCAGAGCAGAAGGTTCCCAGAAAGAGAGGTACTGGTCTCAAATGTTGTAGCAGGCTGTTTTCACTTTGTTTGCATGCTGTGTTTTGATATTTACTTTGCACCCGATTCAAAAGGTCAAGGTGGCAACTTTGCAAAATAGTGGAGTTTCCATATTGATTGGCTCATGTTTAGTTTCCTTTGAGAGGATTGTAGTAACTGGTACTTGTAAGTAAGTGTTTCCCCTCCTACACAGAAAACACTTTACCTGCAAAGTGAGAGGGTGGAGAAATTTGTCATGAGCAAGCAATATGTGCAGGTTTTGTGCGTCGGCATGCAGATCTGCCCTGAGGTGTAAAGATAAGAACGTGATAGGCTGATGGATTCTCCATCGAGCGTTTGTTGAGTTATCCTGGATTCTGGGCCATGAAGAGTGTGATGTAAGAGTGAGGGGTGGAGCCACATTGATTCAATAGCTCAACTGTGTGCTTTGTGGCGTGATTTGGGCCCCAATTTGGTACTCCATTGTTTGATTGGATGAGTGCTAATGTGGTTAAGTAATCAAGCAGATTGCTGCTTCATGCATTGCTGAGGGCAGCGAGTTGCCTGCCCTGCACTGCAGGATTTTTTCATTCCGCATCGTACTCGGAAACACTGTTAAATGAAAATGAAATAGTTATATGCATCTCCTAGTCGTAAAAGTAAAACAAGCCACACAAACAATTTTTCATTTTGGTACAACAGTATGAACTTGTCAAGGTTTTTCTCAGGCACATTTGAATAGCAAACTATCCTCTGTTGAGGTACTTTAATGGAGAAAAATGCAAAGTGTTTTGAATGTTCCAGGAAGCATCGATTCACCATAGCCATGATTCACACTGGAACTTATAAAGCAACTGACAAACATGGCTGTGGCAGTACAAGCACAAGTTACCCACTCAAACCTCAAGCCTAATTTGAGATTAACCCTAACCCAAAAACCCTGACCAGAACGGACACAAAACACCCTGCTTGCTGTCTGCAGACTGGCTGATGTAGAAGGAAGTGCTGATTGAACAACTGGACTTCCTGTTTCGAGCCTTTACCCTCGTGGACCACAGTTTTAACAACACAATGTCTCATCAGGCTAGACTGTCAAAAACAGCTCTCCCAGCATCATTGTGGGGAATTATTGCTTCCCCTTTTTCCCCCAATATTGGCTGAGTGACCTACGAGGAGAAGGTTGAATACTGTACATTTTAGAGAAGCTGCTGCACATGTAGGTGAAAGCATGGTTTTTAATTGGCTTTCATGTTTTCTTCTTTTGAGTTCATTTCTAAACTACAAGCCATGTGCTCTGTAAAAGCCCTGTTTCTATCGCTGCTGTTTCCTTTTTTTTCATATGGGCACATAAGCAGGAAGTAGGTTGAAGTGACCTGCAAAGTTTATCTTGCTCCGTTTATCTAACCCTCTCCTCTGTATTGTTTTCATTGTCTCTCTCTGCTTTTGGCTCTTAGCGCTCACAGACAGTTACCCTCTACCCTGCTATCCTGTGCAAGGGAATTCATGCATAGGCGCACACACACACACACACACACGCGCACACACGCTTCTCACCCAGTCCTCACACAGTCCCTTCCTGCTGCTATTGTAACAGAGTTCACAGTTCTCCTTTCTATCTGGGCTGCAACTGTCACAGCTGCAGCAAGAGGAGGATGTGCACTTGAGGGTGTGTTTTTTGTGAATGTGCCTTCGCCTTTTTCCTCATCACACGGTGATTGAACGTGGTCGTGAGTCGCTTGAGTTCAGTCTCCCGTACACATTTGGATGTATGGCTCCTCTAAAGAGAACATTATAAACATGGTGGACATGTACTCCAGGGTTTGGTCAAGTCACCGGGCCAAGCAGCGCTTGAGTCTGCCGGTAGTTCCTCAGGTAGGTGATCAAAGCTGTTATCAGATCAGCTTTTATTGCCAGATTATAACGTTTTAGTCTGCGTGGTCAGCGTACATTTGTATGTTCATATGTTGTGATAACAGTCCTGCTTCCTGCTTTGCGTAAACATGTCATCTCTGCACTTGTTTCTTTTCCTGTACTGAGTGGAGTGGCATGAACAGTGAAGTGACAGCGCTGACAGCTGTTGCTTAAAAACTCTTTTCTTTTCTAGATGTTGGTTTTGAAGTTTTACCTTTTCAGCCTGGATGTTAAAAAACCCAGTTTTGTGTGTTTTGATGAGTATTTTAGTCACTTACTGGGGACACAAGCAAGTCTTTACATCAAAACGACCACAGCAGGGAACTGGTGTTATGATGTGTAACATACAGATGAACAAGAAGCAGCTGCTTCAAAGGAACAAGAACACTTTAAAATGGTGCTTTTCATCCTGAAAAATGTTAAACGTAGCAACACCAGGCCAAGAATTGGTTGCCTAAGGGGACAATAAAGTATATTGTATCGATAATAAACAAAATGCTCCTTTTCTTTGAAAGTTTTTTGTTCTTTTTTAATGTCAGCCATGTTTTCTGTCACTGGGCACAAAACTGATGGTGTTCACCTACAAACTGCAGAGATGCTAACTAGGGCATAGTGCCAGTGGTAGAAGTCCTGCATTCAGAATCCCAACTAACTAAATGGACTTAACATTTCAAAACACAGTCACAGGATAAATCTGAGAGGTCGTACCAAGATTGCTGAAGAAGGAATAAAGAAACGTTTCTTTGGTGGAGCTGATAACAACTCAAGCTATAGGACAACTTTTTGTAAGAGAGTGAAATTGAGTTAATCTTTGACATGTATGTGAAATCTTTAAAGGTAACAGCTGTTTGGATAAATGTAGTAGAGTAGTACAATATTTCCCATTGAAAAGTAGTGGAGCAGAAGTATAAAGTAAAATAAAATGGAAACCTAAGTACGTTAAGTACCTCAGATTATACTGAGTAAATGTATTTGGACTGACATATTTGCATGCTAGTGCCCAGTCATATTCCATTCAAAGTGATAACAAGCTAACACACCACAGCATCACAGTGTCTGTTGATTCGTATTTGCTCGTAGTTTTGGAACATTTTATTACTGTGTACAGTTTTACTTTCATTGCATGTGGTTGTGTTTTGGTGATTTGTTCCAGAGGATGGGGACATTCCAGCGTAGCTGTTTCAGAGATCAATTAAACAGCTCTTTCATTTCCTCTGGTCTGTTTCTGTTCAGTCGTGGTGTGTTGTTTGGAATCTGTTTCGGGGTCAGTTGTCTGGTTGTCTGTATTGATTGCCTCGTGGTTATATCGAGATCAATAATGAAGCAAAGTCAGCAAAGTGATAATATTGAATGGACACATGAAAAAAAACACAGCTGATCATGGATGAAAATACTGAAATGCTCCCCTCGCTTCGCTATATTTTAAGTTAGATTCACGTTAACTACTTTAGTCTTCATCCTCTGAGCCCCTCAGGCTGTTGGCAAATGTGGAAAAAAGTATTCAGAGCAAGAGCAGCAACTCCACAATGTACAAATTCTCTATTACAAGTAAAAGTCCGGCATCTACAAGTTTATCAAAAGCAAAAGTACTCATATAGGAATATAGGAAATGGCTACCCTGATGGTGCTTTATTATAGATATTGTGCATATATCATTGTATTGCTAGCTAAGTAACACTTTCCAGTTGTAGATGGCTGAGGTGGAGCAAATGTTATCTGCTCTGTGTATTGCAGGGCAGTTTAATCTACAAACTCTCCCAATCTCCAGAAAGGAATCTCTGCAGCCTATAAATAATAAGGGAGATAGCTGCACTAGAATTATGGAAAATGTAGCTTTGTTACAGGAAAACATGTGACACAAGGGTTTGTGTTGACAATAGCTGGGAATATTCACAATGCACTGTCAGATGTTACAAATTTTAAAAAAGAAAATAAGACTCTAAGGCTAAAATTACAGCCAACAATGCAGATCACACGATTTGTATGCACAGTAACAGGTAGCTACAACTATTAACTAAATGCAGGGCATTAAAAAGTAAAATAATTACCTCTGATTTGTAGCGGAGTGAAAATACAAAGTATTATAACATTGAAATTCTCAAGTAAAGTGCCTCAAAATTTCAGCACATAAACTTAACACGTTGATCGCAGTCATGAACAGATACACCGCAAATGCGCAGGCCTCAGGTCCTGGTAAATATAGATAATGACGCTAGCTATAAGACGAGACATATTTAGAGAGTAGTCTGACAGAGACAGCAGCCTCTCTCTTTGTATTCGTTTTATCATGACAGCATCAAGGCTCTCCAGGGCTATATATCCCAGGGACTCTCAAGGTGAGGAATAACTGTCTCAGTGGAACCCAGGTGAGAGGAGAGCGACTAAAATAAAGATTTGAGTGTTTTTGATGGTAATTGTAACACATAGTTATTGCGTCACAGTATCAGGACTGCTGGGGACAGAGGCCATCTTTCATCACACTCTTTGTCACTCTCACTGGCCTTCCCTAAGCAAATTAGTTGTGTTGATCGGGTCTATTTGCATGTCATGTTCCTGTCACATCATGTGGAGCTCAGTTTGTAAAAGTCACATCGCATGGACAGAGAGAAACTTGAACTGAAAGAGTTGTCATTGGTTATAAGACAACAAAACCAAAGATAATGCAGAGGTTTAACCTGGTTCTCTGCATTTTGTGCCTGTGGTTAGATGCTGTCATTGGGTTGCAGTTAATCAGGTGGCTATCTCAGCATAACACACCACTGACTGACACTTCTTAATCTGAAAAGATTAACCAGTACAGACAAGCTTTGACATCATTTTGAGCATTAAACTGGTGGGTGTTTTTGTGCACAAGAAATGAGGCTAGAATTAGGTAATGATCATTTTTGTGGGAGGAACACCTCTGTGGTTTGTGTTATTTTTTTTTTGGCTATATGCTACTTCCTGAGCTCTGTAAGATGCGGAAGGCTGACTTATAAAGAGCCATAGTCAGAGCAGTGGGTTGAAGGGGTGGGTGGGTACTTGACACTGTTTGACACAACTTTTATCTTGCAAAATTCTGTTTACACATACTCCAAAGTGACAAGACTGTCACTTGAAAGCTTTTTTTAATATGCAGGAAGTTGTCTTTACAAAAGCACACACGCACTGATTGTACACAAGCTTTAGTTCTTGTTCTGTAGAAGCATCTGAGGTTGTATATGAGTTTCTACAGCTCCTTTTTTTCACCTTTCCACAGTTGGAGAATGAAAATCTCCGGTCAGCCGTCTATGTCAATGTAGCACAGCTTCGCAAAAGCATCTCTGAGTCTCCCCCCTCGGCTCCTTCGTCCTTCTCTCCTTCCAACCTTGACCTAGAGGGATGGGAGGTGCACACTGACCAGGAAAGTGGACAGGAGTATTACTACCACCCCGCCACAGGGCGCACCACCTGGGACAACCCCTTTCTAGACTCCCCCACGGATCCCGAGCCTCCTCCTTGCTCTCCCTCACCTCTTCAGTCACCTGCCCTCTCTCCGTCCACCGCCTCCCCCCCTGCGTGGACCTCAGACTGGGAGCAGTTGGTGGATGAGACCAGTGGTCGCCCCTACTTCTACAACCCGATGTCTGGGGAAACGTCCTGGGAGCCTCCCGAGCAGCTGAGCCCGTACCCCCCTCTGATGGAGCCTATGAGTGTGCACAGGTTTCACGAGGACGGGCCGGTAAGGACAGCCTGGCTGCTCTACTTAGTCCCTCTCTGTCTCCTGTTTTAGCTTCACCCAGGGGAAAGCTGTAAATACAGTCTGCTTTTAATAGAATTAAATCTCCTGCACCTACATAGCAGACGGCACTCATTTTCATTATGAAAGCTAACAGCACGAGTACAGAGTAGTCCCCAGTAGGTTCCCTAACTTTAAAAGAACGGAGACATCTGTCCTCCTTTTGAATAAACCAGTGATTAGTGATCATTTGTCTGAAATATGAGGCCCAATGTGGCTATTTAGTAATGTTTCACTGCACATACATTTCCTGTGTTGCACATGTTGCATTATTCAAATAGTTTCACACATTTAGTTCATTTCATTACATGTGTTTTTTTGGCCAGTTTTTCTTTGCAACACAACCAACTGAAGCGGCCCTCTTTTCTCCCCCTTAATGACTCATTTTGAGCTTGAGCTAGAACATTAATGGGCCAAGACAGAATAATACTTTGAGGCCATGTAAAAATGCTGTGACTTATTTATCAATGTCACGGAGAAAGTCCTTGAGCTCCGTATCGGGGCCACAGCAGGAAATTATTCAGCTCACAACATTCAGTGAGATGTAGCAACATTTCAAACACAAAAACTGAACTGAGGCAAAGATCAGGATCAGTGTATGTTGATTACTGCAGTTGTTCCTAAAATGTCAAACTATTCCTTTACCAAGTTAATTTATGTGCTTGTTGATGTTTTAATTTTAAAGGTCAGAAACCCAATGAGTTGCTGTATATTCTCACTTTATTTTTAAATTTGTGTGTTTTAATGTGTGTTTCCACCATGTTCATATCCCCAGCCTCCTCTACCTGAGGAGGACTACCCCTCGGAAGATTACCCAGCTGCTGATCTACCAGAGTCCTACGAGGAGCTCCACGCCACGGGACCTCCCACCCTCCCTAAGGAGTACTCCCTCAGCCACGTGAGCCGGCCCGTCATTCCCAGGGCCAACCTGGACCGCAGTACCCCGAGTGGTTGGAACCTCACCGTGGAACCCAACGGGACCTGGGTGTTCACCAGTGAACACTCTTCGGATCAGGTACGTCCACTGAGACAGACAAAGGATATCTCCTCGAAAAACATGCACGGTGTTGCGCTCGGCTCTACGTTCAAAAAGCGACGGAAGTAGAATGAAAGGCTATAATATTTCAGTCTGGATGAAAGTGGTGGACCCGCTGATGTATCAGCATAATGTAAATATATAGGAGACAAGGTCTTCATGTTATGAATTACTGTTGATTGAAGCCATTTTACTTTCAAGGCAGTACAAATACTTTCAGTTTCTTTTTTGAAAACATCAGTGACATTGAACCATTTTTAACTATGAAATTCATGTCATGCAACAGTGGATCAAGTCTGTGGATGATCGAGGCCAGACCTACTACTACCTGAGGGATGGCTCCAAGTCTCAGTGGAACCTGCCTGAGGTAAAGATCTTTCTGTGGTTATAAAATGACAACAGAGGTATTCTTTTCAGACTGCATAGGGCCCAAACAGCCTTACCAGTTAAAGGTAGGGCAGTCTGTATTTAGCCTGAGAAGCGAGACTCAGACAAAACACTTCCTCCTGCCTGTTAAACCCATTGCTTCGGGCGCTTCTGTTGTCATCTCTCAGATTTTTAAATTTTTTTATTTAAAGTAGAACAAATTGTGTTTTGGTCCCTCCAGGCCCCTGTAGCTCATGGTCAGTCCAGGGTGGAGAATGGTCTTGAGGTGGAAAATGTGTCAGTCATTAAAAACTGGAGACACACCATGGGACCTGCTCAGCTCAGCCCAGCTCAGGATGATGGGGTACACACACATACACACACATATTCACACTCTCAGACCTGCATGTACATGTACATGCTGTATCACACATCCAGGGTGTGTCGCCAGGCTTAAACAGAAATCAGTAGTCTGGCAAAAGTAGTGAGGGTGAGTCCCTACTTAACAGCAGGCACTCCTAGGTTTTTAACCCTTATTTAGCAAGGCAAATCAACTGCAGTGCACTTGTATTTACACTAACAGCTTGAGGACAGAGCGACAGAGGGAGGGACAACGAGGGCCACGTTTGCACACAAACACCTGGTAGTTGCTGGATACAAATAAGGGATTGTGCTTGTTCCTGCTAAGCAACTCAGAGGTTCAATACCCTGCACAAGGGCACAGCAGGGGTAACGTTTATGGTCAGGGCTCGTTTTTTATTTCCCCTCCTACAAGAAAAACATGTCTTTTATCCCTATTTATGGTAAAGTATGTGGAGACCTGATAATTACACACATGTGATTATTGAAGCCATAGACTCCTGTAAAGGCCTCCACTCTTGTGTAAAGGTTTTCCACCAGGTTATTGGAGTCTTGCGGCAGACACCTGCTCCCATTTAGCCATAGGGGATAAGCTCCAGCACAGCTGACATTCCAGTTTATCCCAGAGGTGTTGGATGTGGCTTAGGTCAGGACTCCGTGCAGGCCAGTCAGGCTCTTCCACACCAAACTGGGGAGATCATTAACTTATTGACCTGGATTAGTGTATGTTAAAAAGGGGAGCTTTCCTAAACTATTACCACGAAGTTGGAAACAAAGTGTTGTCTAAAATCATGGTATCGTAATAAGAGCCACATATATGAACAAAGGCATCCGCATACTTTTGGCCATATTTTGTATGTTCATAACAATTTGACAAATGGTAGTAACAGTCAAGAAAAAATATGAATGAAATGAAATACATAAAGTATGAATAACTATGAACTACATGTAAAAGGGTTTACACTGCTGTGGTTTTTGACGGTAGCTACTTATTGCACAAAGGAACATACTTTTATGGCTAATAGTAAATTGCATTTTAGATGTTCTGGTCTCTTGTTTCCTGAATTGTAAATCCTAAAATCTCCCTCTTCTACTCTTCCTCTCTTTTTCAGAGGTTCATGCCAACTCACAGGAGGAACACGTCAGACTACAGCAGCGACAGCTCCAGCACAGGAAACTCTCCGGAGACGCAGCATAATGTGAGTGGAGCTTATGTCGTACCAGTCCGGTCACGTCTGCTGATACTTATTGCTTTGGATTGCTCTTAGCCATTAATGGTGTTCTGTATCTCTCTCTCTCAAGGCTTTTGAGTTTAGAACCTGGAGAAACCCCTATTATCTGACCTCGAGGTGGCTGCGCTATAATGTGGGTTGTTAGTTTGATTGCTCACCTGAGCTTGATCCATAGATAGCAGCGTCTATCTATGATGGGCCAAAAGGTGTGACTGTAGATCACTCACAGAGCATTGTTACTTGAACAGATGTGTTTCATTCCCACATCAGATACTGTGATCATTTGAATCATCCTGTCTTTCATATAGTGATGCTGGGATAGGTGAATTGTGCTGTGTTGTTGTGATTCTATATGAGTTACAACTAGAGGATTTTGGAATAAGAATAGTGTAAATAGTGGGACATACTCACTTGATTTGTGTAACACAAACTGCTGAAGCCTCATTTTAGCTTTAGAATACATTTTAGCAAGACTTCTGTTTTCTCTATTTTCTCTCACTCTCACTTACACTGGAATCACATGAGAAAGGGGTGTTTTAAAGGCCAGTGTGAACAGGAGAAGTGATTACAGCAGGCAAACAAAGTGCAATATACATATGAGCACCTGACTTTCATTTTAAAACACACTTGACAAATCCAGAGAAGTCCATCTCCACAGCTTTAAAATAACACTACGTAACTTTTGCTCTCTGTAAACACAAGTGGTAATTAGGTGCTGGGTGTTGGGCTCCAAGTACAAGCGGTTAAATGGTTTTCATGTACAGAAAACAAAGCCTTTCAATCTATTGTCCAGAGCTTCAACTGTGTAGTCCCATTCACTGAACTAACACACAGCTGAACGGTGTGTATTACCCAGGATCCCCGGCTTCTGGAGCAGGAAGTGCTGTCACTGTAACAAACACACCAAACTCTCCAGGCTAGATACTGGAGACGAACACTGGTTTTTAATTACTTTTGGTCTTTTTAACTGATCCACAGTTCAGCATTACTCTTGAACTTGCTGGGCCTGACTCCAGCAGTTTAAACTGCTGACTATCACTCAGTTTGAGGGAGATGGTACCTGCTCACAGAAGTTGCTTAGAGCAAGAACATGTGTTCAGGATGACAGAGGCTCCATTCTCCCTATTACAAGTATCATCAAAAATGATTCTAAGTTCAAGGTAAAATAGTCATATAATGTTGCTCTAACAGGCTAAAGACAGCTGTCTGCCTGTTGTTCAAATTCAATAGGTCTATTAATAAAGTGCCACTGATGATTAAACATGGTATAGATTAAAGGATAAGTCTTATATTCTTTTCTTCTTGTCAATAAAATCCACGAAAAGACCAAAACCATCCATGATTTACTAACAAGTATTGTCTTTGTATCCAAAGCCTCATAAATCTTATTCCTCTGTGCAGTGGAGCTCCACTCCAGTCTTGTCCAAAAACTACTAAAAACATGTCAGTGAGTCACACTGTTGCACTGGGTGACATGTTCCTTCATTGAACACACACAGTGTAGTTTATTTCTGGCTCAATCCCCCAGACACTGTCCTGCTGCTAGAATTACTCACCCAAGTAAATTCACTAAATCTGTAGCTAAAACTTGTCCTTATCACATGCAACTAATTTTCATTTTTAAACAGGAGTAAACACTTTCATCTTTGTTTGGCACAAAAAGTTCCAGACTGAGCGTCAGAGACAGGGAGAGTGAAGTACTGAGAGATGGACTATTCCATTAGTTTTGGTCTTTTCGGGGGACTTGTTGACAACAGCTACAAGGAATAACACCAGCCTTATCCCTTAAGCATTAATAGACTTGATTAAATATTCAGTTTATTTATTTGTATGATATATGATATATGATATTGAAACTACAGCTTTCTTTCAGTCAATGCCATAGCCAATCAGTGCCTCTTGGGAAAGTCCCCGCTGTGAGGAATTCATCATTGTTCAGACTGTAATAGAGAAGTTTGGATGTGAATGTCACCGAATGCAACCTGCGTGCATGACTTTATTGATGAAGCCTGCGTCCAGCATTGTAATCACAGTTGTTTGTCCCCCATATCACCAAGTACATTTGACTTTACACATAAGCCTAACAATCACCTATAGTCAGCAAAGAGTTAAGATGTTGTTGTTTTTATATTTTCAGGTGCAGAACTTAGAGAAAGCCGGGATTCTCAACAAAACTAAAGTTTCTGAGAACGGCAAGAAAGTAAGGTAAATCAAAACCTCCCTTTGAGGGTTTTTTATTTTTATTTTTTTACAGGTATGACATGCTCACATTTCAGGGTTTGAGTTCAAGTCCCCCACCCCCCAAAGCTGTCTGTGTTAGTCATGCTTATTCCACCGTTTTCAGGAAAAACTGGGCCCAGACGTGGACGGTTCTCCACGGAGGAGTGCTGACGTTCCACAAAGACCCAAAGTCTGCAGCAACTGGGGCCTCGGTATGACATGCACTTAAGTGATTTTTAGAATGGGCTCACATGAGAAGAAAGTGCTCATCGTGCATTAATAAAAAGCCCTGACACCTGAATGCTGCATTGCTGCTCCTGTTGCATTCTGTACATTTCTGAGAGGGTTGTGACTTGGTGAGAAGTTACAGACAGAATTAACCTCTGACTTTTATCTGTCTTTTTTTGTTTATTGTGTATTAAGTCTTTAAGTTTCAATTGCCTGAAATGTTTTTTTCATACCCTCTGCACTTTGGTAGCATGTTTCATAGGGAAATGAAACATCAAACTGCAGCATGATGCTGTGCTTTTTGGGGAGTGACAGTGCAGACAAATCACTCAGGTCATGAGCTGACAGTGACAGTCACAGCTTTTGTTTAACGCAGCCTGTTTCTTGGAATGCAGCGCCGTCAGTTTGGTAAACAGACGTTTTTTTTTTTCTTTTTTTTTGCCTTCATGCAGAACAAGACCAATCAGATTGTTCCAGAGGTCACGGTGGATCTGCGAGGAGCGACGATTGGCTGGGCCTCGAAGGACAAATCAAGCAAAAAGAATGTTTTAGAGGTGTGTTTATTTGTTGTCATGGAACATAATGCAATGTGTTCATTTCATTTGATGGATGTTTTCATCTTGAGCAAACAACATGTGCTTATATTTTTAGCACTGTCACCGCCAATTGAGAAGCTTTGTGTCTAAAACTAAAACCTCACACATTTCTGTTTAATGTTAAATGAACAGTTGTGATTGATTGTTAAAGGCACTAAATGTAAAGTTATAGGTTATTACAAGTCACCCTGAAGGGGACATGAACACCAGAGCCGGATTTCATGGTAATCCATCCAGTAGATGTGAAGACTTCACTAGAGCTACGCCACAAACATGGCCAAAAATAATATGATTCATGGTGACCAAACAACTCATCAGCAGAAATACAGAAATCATAGCCAACAAGTTCTAACTCTGGCATAAAGGAGTGTGTTCCCCACGTTTTCAGAGCTTCTAAGAGATTCAACGAGTATGATGAACTGTCCCCTTTAATATCTGATTTTCTCTCCTTCAGTTAAAAGGCAAGAACGGTGTGGAGTTTCTGATACAGTACGATACAGAGAGCATCATCAACGACTGGCACAAAGTCTTGGTGGACACCATACGACAACTGGCAAGTACTGATAATTATCAGCATCACACTCTTATTGAATTGATATCAAGCTTATCGATTCATTTCTGTCGTTACTTGAAATTGTTTGAAATTGTGGGAAAAACACTGTTTTATTGAGAGTTGAATGGGAAGATTAGTGCCACTCTCAGCTATAGGCAGGAGCTGTTTAGCTTAGCATTAAGACTAGAAACCAGGAAACAGCCATCCTGGCTCAGTCTGAAAATCCACATACCACCACCTTGATACTATCCTTTTAAAAGAAGAAGAGGAAGAAAAAATTACTAGAGAATAACTAATAATAATAATTTAACCTGTCTCCAATAGAACTGTTAAGATTTTTCTAAACGTCACAATGGAAATGTTTTCAATACACTTGCAGATTATGTTATTTTAAGAAAAATGACACTTTAAGGCCCTGATGACAGAAAATAAAGACTGAAAAGATTTTTTATTGTTTAGAGACTCAGGTTGCTAAATTCAGTTTAAACCATGTGACAAATCTCTTCATTGTGATAAATGAAAGTGATTAAATGCTGCTCTAACTGTTGAGATGCAGATCATTTACTCTGTTTGTATGTCTGTTCATCAGGAGTACCAGGACCATCACTCAGATGATGAGGACGGGGACTTGTATGAGAAGATCCCCAACACAGAGAGAGATGACAAGACTGGAGGCGGCGCGGACAAGCGAAGATGTAAGCTAAACAAACTACATTTTCCTTCATTGTGAAAACAAACCATGTATGATTTAATTGTGGAATGAATGACATAATTATTTAGGCCCATTGACAGCTATAATTACAGCCATTTTAAATGATGTAACATTGCCTCCTGCAGCCTCTAGGCCCAGTGTCGTGTCCTCATCCAGCTCTGCAGGCGACGCAGACCAGAAGAGGGTTCGAACCAAGCTGATGAAGTTCCTCATGAAACGCCCAACTCTGCAGTCTATCAAGGAGAAAGGCTACATCCGAGGTACGCTCAAACAAGGACATATTGTCCTGTAGTTCTTTCCATTTATTTTTATTTGAACAGAAGCCAGACAGTGGTTACAAGAGATTCTGTTGGCAGTAAAACAATATGGAAAACATAAACACAATAAAGACACAGATACGTTATTAAGACAATTAAGATAATAAAGGTGTTGATACCGCACAGAAAATACATAATAAAATAAAAGGTCTGTAATAAGAGCAAAGCAAAGCTGCAGTAATTAAACTGAAAATTAGAACCAGTTGGACCTAACTGTTGGTCGAATCACTTCAAGACAATTTGGTCCAGATTTGTCTTCTCGTGTCATTTGAAGGCTGTCGCTCACCAATAATTTTAGTGGAAACTGTGATAGTATTACCCATCTGATTTTCTGTTTCACATTTTTAAATCCTCCTAGCAACAAGTCACTGTTATTAAGACTGATTTACATGTTTATGTAAAAATGCTGTAGCTATTTTTCCCTTCAGGGAAAGTAGCTGTTGCTCTGGTGATAGCTAACAGATCCTGTGTTACTGAAGTGAATATAATGTACATTTAGCTTTTTTTATATTCTGATACTAATTTGAGGATTATTCTTTTAATCTTTATTATTTATTTTGTACTGATTTTATACTGAACATATAATATGTGCTGTATATTTATTCCTTTTTATTGCAGTTGAATTATACTGCTGTTTATATGAATGCTATAATCACTTTTACATCAATACTTTATGTTTGATACTCTATACTTACATGTACTACTGATGAAATTATGGTTTGTGTGTAGCTCAAATAGCTAATTCGGTCTTATTGCATTGAATTATTATCAATGCAATCATCAATATGCATTTTTTTTTAATACTGCTACTAGTAACACTACAGTATTAAAAATGATGATAGCTGTTTTCATTCCCTTCAGATAATGTGTTTGGTTGCCATCTGGCCACGCTGTGTGCACAGGAGAGGACCTCAGTTCCCAGTTTTGTAGAGAGCTGTATCAAAGCAGTAGAAAAGAGAGGTAATCTACTCTGTTTATATCAAAGTCAAAATCAAGCTGAAGTCTTTTTGCTGTGTGCAGTATAGCAGTTAACTAACAGGTGCTGTATGATGTGTTGATTTACAGGTTTAGACATTGATGGACTCTACAGAGTGAGTGGTAACCTCGCTGTCATTCAGAAGCTACGCTTCAAGGCAGATCATGGTAAACTCAGTTTACAAGTTCATATGAATTAAGCTGAATAATTCAGGGATGGTGCACTCAGAGAGAGTAGATGTTTCATAGTGCCTGCAAGGATTCACTGTGTAACTGTAGACAGCAGCGCCCCCTACTGTCTTTTAACTGGCTGTGCACCTGTTGTGTTAAAACAGAGGAACTGGACCTCGAGGACGGTCAGTGGGAGGATGTTCACGTCATCACTGGAGCGCTGAAGTTGTTTTTCCGAGAGCTTCCTGAGCCGCTTTTCCCTTACAGCCACTTTAATGACTTCATCACAGCCATCAGTAAGCAGATTCAATGTTGTCCAGCTAATTTGAACATACTAGAATCACCTGTTTGAAAGAGGAATGTTTAGTCTAAATACAGCAAATATCTAAATTAATGTTAATGATTCTGGTAGTGGATGGTAGATGATTTATAATTAATTATCTTGTTTTTCTAGGAATTCCTGATTACAACACAAAAGTGTCTTGCATGCAGGATTTAGTCAGATCACTTCCTACTCCAAATCATGACACCATGAAACTTCTTTTTGGGCATTTACGCAGGTATACATAATTGTTTTTGCTTCTACTCTTCATCACATAATTTAACAACTTGTACATTAAAAGATTAATGAAGTTAATTTCAGAATGTAATTGAAAAAAGTTTAATTGAATGCACAAGTCTTGCCTTAGCTGCTCAATGCACACCAATAAAATTACAACAGGAAAATTACAATTCCTCATGTTGTTATTTTATGTCTTCTGACAGGGTCATTCTGTATGGGGAGGATAATCGCATGACTGTGCAGAATGTGGCAATTGTGTTTGGCCCGACGCTGCTTCGGCCAGAGATGGAGTCATCCAACATTGCAATGCACATGGTGTTTCAGAACCAGATAGTGGAGTTCATTCTCAATGAATACGAGCGTATCTTCCACTCCAGCTAAAGCAGTCACAAGCCTCCAGTGCAGACCTGGGCAAACGTCTTCATCTGCTCAAGTGCTAGATTTAACTTTGCATGCACATAAACAGCTTCGGTGCAACACCTGAAAACAAACCTCCTCTTGTAAAATAAGTTAAAGGGCTCCTCAAGTTTTCTTTGCTCAGAATATTTGAAGTTTAACCACTAGATAAAAATCTAGATAAAGAGATCTTCAAATAGTCTTTGCTGAGAATATTTGAAGCATGTTTAAGCGCTGATTTGTCCAGATTTTCTCCATAGGAGGCTTGCACTGTTAGTACTATCTTTGGCAGTATTGTAGGATTGGAAATTGAGCTGCACACAGGTGTAAACAGGTGTGGTTTGGTTTCCCGTCTCAGAGCTATTGAGCTTGTTTCTTGGTTGGAGGAAGGACTGTGTCAGATTGCTCTCGCTCCCTGAGATTCTAGCTGTCTTAATCTCACAAGTCACTTTCTGGAGATTTTTGTTGTTTATTTTTATTTTTTCTTTGTTTTGGTTTGTCTAAGTCGCAGTAATAATAGAGCCCAGGTCAAACTTCGTTCAAATGCATTAATTCTCTCTTTAAGAAATGATCAATTATTGCTTCCATCTTTATTTTAGAAAGTTTAATGACCTTTAAACATTGTTTTGAATTTGAAGTTAAAATATATCTCATATTGCAATAACTGAGATTTTATTCTAATATTGTGTTTTTGTTTTTCAGTTTCATTTTTACCCATGGATTCTTTTATTGTAATATAGAAATGTATAAAAAAAAGAAATATTAATACCATTATCTTGCTGTGAAGTAGATGGTGACATAGAAAGCTTGTGCAGTCTATAGGTTATTTTCCACAGAACTGCAAAACACCCATTTTTCAATCAAGCTGTACTTGAAGAAGCTGTATGATAACAAGATAGAAACATAAATAAGTAACACATCTTTTTGACAGTTGGTGGTAAAGCCATTCAGACCATGAAACAGAGAAGTGGATACTAGAAGAGATTTATGTCCTGTAAATAGACATAGATGGCATATTTATGCTGAAAGTTGTTAAAAATGCATGTTATGCAATAATAAAGTAACTTTATAAAAAAAATAATAAGGTAAAGCTGTGTGTTTTTTCTTGTCAAATAACTCATGAAAATGTGCCTGTAGACAGTTTAAATTGATTGAAATTTAAATCATATATATATATATATTTAAGTTTTGACTAAACTGAGATTGTCCATTAATAGACTTATAGTCTATCACAGGAACATACAAGTGATTCACAGCGGTGGAGGAAGTATTCTAGGTCCTTTATTTAATTAAAAGTAGAAATAACACATAGTAAACAAAGTGTTACCAGCATGAAAAAACTACTCAAATTAAAAGAAGTCACAATACAGAATGTCATTACAGAGTCCTACTGTCAGGTACGTTATTTTTTTTTATTATAACTCATGCTTCAGTGTTTAAGCATTACACACGTTACATTGATATACTAATCAACTGTTGTATCTTCAGTTGGTTGAAGCTGAACTTGTGGATAGTTTCACCAATAACAATGCATCGTAATTTGTAAAGTGATTGCACTTTTTCTGTGTAAAATCTTAATCTACAGAGGAACTAGTGGTACAGCTGAAAACTAAATATATTGGGCTAAAAGGTGCAATATCACCTCTGCTGTGTAGTGGAACTATTAAATAGCATGAAATAATGATATATATACTATTTATTACTATTTTGTATTTTTATTGCTACTTTATATATACGGTATGTGTATGTTGACATGTATATATGTATGAGCATTTTATTTTGACATTCGGATGTTTTATTGATGTATTTAACCAACGTCCTGAGGAAACAAGATTTCATTTGAACTGTTTCCATTATTGTTGGAATGAAAAATAAACTTAATTTTGAAACTTACCACTCAAATAAGGTTGAAGTACCTCAAAAAGTACAGTATTTAAGAACGCTCCACCGATGATTTTGCATGTAATTGATATAAACCATCTGTGTGATATTTATCTTTTTATGAATTTAATGTTACCATTTAACGTATAAAACATTTTTATTAATTTGTTTTTTTATTCATTGTATTCGGGGTTTTTTTTTTTTTTTTTTTTTTTTTTAAATGTCTATACATATTTTATGATTTATGTTCTGTGTAGTTAGTCGGAACTATTTGAGAGGGTGGACTCGCTTCCGGAAGCTGTCAGCTGTGAACACCGTATTAACTGCAATGAGTTTTGAGTGGCCCTGGCAGTACAATTTCCCACCGTTTTTTACGTGAGTCAGCCTTTCTTAACCATGTCTTAAAAGCATTAATTCGTTTTGCCCACTAGCCTCCGTTGTTTATTTGTTATTGAATCGAAGTGTGTTGATTTGCGAGCTAGCATCATGTTAGCCGGCTAAGTGGCTAAACGAAACAGCTAGGGAAGTGGATTTGACACCTACTGGTTTTCTAAAGTTTATCTGACATTTTTTTGTCGGTTTCATTCAGTGACTTATTAAGACTGTTCATCGTGCAAATATTTAAAACACATCAACACTTTAATGGTTCACTGTGCTGCTGTGTGTAAGAATTATCTGTTAGCTGTAGCTAGCTGCTTGATAGCCAGCTCTGCCTCAATCTCAGCTGTTGGCTACCAAAACACGTTAATAAAACTTACATGGTCATCAACTATTAACCAGTGTTACAGTCAGTACTGTGACTCGTCTGATTCTGTGACATGATGTGGAATTTCAGCCATGTTCTGCTACTTAAAATGTTTTGTTTTTATCATGATGACACGCTATATTTAGATGGCCATTAACAAAGTTGATTACCCTCGACAGATCCATAGATAGGTAGTGTCACAACACCACCAACACAATCAAGGAGTAAAACACATTAACACACATTAAATTGTGGGGTGGGTTTAATTACAAGAACAACCTTAGCATGTTTCCTGATTGCTGAATTATCTGCTGTAAACCTCAGTGGAAAATAGGAAATCTCAGTGCTGAAATTCCTGTAAAACATAATTAACATAGATATGGCATGTACATACAAGGAACATAATCATTCCCCGTGCACTGATACAGAGTATTAACTGTGCTTTTGTGCTGTACTGTATCGGTCATTTTAAGTTGCTATGACCATGCAACAAAGACACTGATGGTGAGTGTTATTCTAAGAAAATCACTGATAAAATGTGATGTCTGTGTTAACTTTTATCTCCTGTGGTCCTCTTTCTTCAGGAATGCTGATTATTTCATGAAATCTGTTATAAGATAAATGAACAGGACTCAAAAAGAAGATGACGTAGTAGCCCTTCATTTGCACTATTTCGTTGCTGCTGTGTTGTCAGTAACTTATTGTCCTGATCAGCCTCCTCTGACATAAAGAAACTTTTACTTTACTTTCTGTGTTTGTGGCCTGGGGCTGTTTTTCATGGTTTGGGCCTGGCACCTTAGTATGCACCCATATGTGATTTTCCAACATCTCATTCAAAAACATGGACATTAACGCAATGCTATATCAACCTCCAGTTCTCTGGGAAGACTTTCTTTAAGACTTTAGACCCTGACTACATGTGTTACTTTATTCTGAAAGGCTCACACAAAAAGAAGAAAATCAAAAGTGGCGTAAAATGGACTTAATGTCATCAATCATGCACTAAATTCATAGATGAACTGAATCTTGCCTGGTGTATGCGGTGCTGTTGATGTGCTGTTTCCCCTTAGGTAACTGTGCTTTACATCTTTTGCTCATCTCTTTATGAACCAGGTTACAGCCCAATGTTGACACGAGACAGAAACAGCTGGCAGCATGGTGCTCCCTGGCTCTGTCGTACTGCCGGCATCACAAGCTCTACACCCTGGACGTCATGGAGGCTCAGGAAAGCCCCGTGTTCAACAACAAAAAGATAGAACGTATCCTTACACCTAACACTGCCTTATACACCCTCAGATTAATAGTCTCTCTCACTGTGTTTACCTAGAGTGTTTAATTTGGATTGGGAGTCAAGGGTTTATAGGCTGCCTCCTTTATGGGGATATAAAATTACACTTCACCCAGAGGATATTAACGTTGACACACATTACAATCAGGGGAGGTTTTAAATGCTTTCTACTACAGTACCACCTCACATGCTGCTCTCTTCCTCTGCAGTAACCTGTATTAAATTTAATTTGTGTCACTTTATGTTGAGATTTTTTTTGATTTTTGGTGAGCATACACTACTATTATCTTTACTATTATCAGCCCTTAACTGAATTCCAGGAAAACTGTCAATGGAAGCAATTCAAGTTGTGTTTGAGGAACTGAGGAAAAAAGGTAAATTTTGTTCTGTCAAGATGACTCTGCGGTGTGGAGATGATAAATTCTTATCTCATTGTCTCACTGTGACTTAATTTTAGTAGTATAAAAGTTTTTTGTCATCATTATTTTGGCTGTGACCTCAGGCAACCTCGAATGGTTGGACAAAAACAAGTCCCGATGTTTAGTCATGTGGAGACGACCGGAGGAATGGGGCAAGTTAATATACCAGTGGGTGAGTCATCAAACTAAAGAGATGTACTGTACTGTCTGTGAAACTGTGCATTCTTTTCATTTGTGGAGCTGATTAAGGATGAATGGAAGAAAATGTTCTTTCAAGCAATAAATAAGACGTAAATATGGAATCAGTGTACGTTGCTGCTGTCAGGTCATGCCGTTCAGTATTACTATATTATGGTGCTATTGAAGCCTCAAAGATATTTACTTGCTAATTTGCAAACAGTGTATGACCAGAAGAAACAGCTGACATTTATTACAGTTATTTAAATAACTGTGATGGTGGTTATTTTCTCAGAGAGTGACCCTTATTCTGTTTTCTGACATTTTAGGTTTCCAAAAACGGGATGGTCAACTCTGTGTTTACACTTTATGAGTTGTCCAACGGTGATGACACAGAAGGTGAAGGTATGATACCATTAAAATGCTAAAATGAATCAGCATCAATACGCTTTTATCAGGCTGGTTGATTTTGTATTTGAATATAATCACTTAGGAGTAAGCAAATATCAATATAAAATTAAATCCACACAGAATCAATGATATCTATTAATTGTCAAAAGTAGAAAATGGATTTTATTAATGTGAATAATGTTCTACTTCTTGTGTGTTTCCTCTGTTTTATTTATTTTTTTATTCCCAGTGGTGCAATGTAATTAAGTACATGTACTCAAGTAGTGTAATAATGTTGAGGTACTCTGCTACATAATAGAGAGAAAAAGGATAAGAAACATTGGCACTTTTTACTCCATTACAGCTATTTGTCATTTATTAATTTGATCTTTGTTACTTTTCAAATTAATATTTTACATACAAAACATATGTGGAGCCTGTAAAGTATGATGCTGCACTTTACTATTAAACTTACCAGTCATGTATAAAGTGCCTAAAATTGGTCATTACAGCATTCGGCAACAAGATTCTGTAACTCTCTAAAAAGTGTGTCTCTGCACAATAAATGCTTTATATTTGTACTGTGACCTGCACTTTATTTTCCCAGAGTTCCATGGTCTAGAAGACTGGATGCTCCTTCGCTCATTGCAGGCTTTACAAGCAGAAGGGAAAGCGGAGATCATCACCATGGATGACGGCAAGGGCGTCAAGTTCTTTTGAAACGGTGCTGGGATCACACACACACTGTCTGGGAGCCCTCATACTGTACCTTACAGGCATATTTTTAAGGTTTAGCCATTTAAGGCTACACAAGGTGCACCTCAGTGCCCAGCCCAGAGGATGCTGGTCCAGTAAATGTTGTTGCCTTTCGGTTCGCCCAGTTTCAAAGCCTTTTCTTATTGGAAAAGAACCAATATCATTTATAAGTGTTTAGGGAAAAGAGCATTTGAGGTGGCATTGTGTTGTCACAGGCAACATTTGTTGCCATTTAAACATGCAATCTATCAGGGGACTAAATACTATCATGTCTGAAAACTTTAGGGGAAAATCTCTCCCCACCAGCTGTAACTTTACTCTCTATTGTAAATAAAACTAGTTTTATGCACATTTTCCCTGTTAACAAATTCACATGGTATAATTAGCTCTGGACCATTGCTTGGCTGTTGTTCCTCTGTTCCAACCAGACCTCTCAAAGAAATCCCAGAACGCAACACCAGAGGGACTTTTTATTTTGAGAATAAATGCTTCCAGAAGAGGAACTCCAGAGAGACTTGGACCGCCAATCCTGGCTCAACTCAGCTGAGTGTAATAATAGTGGACTTCATGTACAGATTACTGTCATCCTATTATTGTGCAGTAGCTACTGTGACACTCTTGTTATCCACTCTCTCCCTCTCTCTGTCTATAGTCAACTTCTTTTTTCATATCCTGTAGGAGAATAAATTAGAAATTTGCTAAGTTTGTTTCTTCTGTGTTTCTCCAAATGTTTTAACTTTACTTTTTTACCCCAAATCTTCTCCACACAGTCACAAATTATCTTAGAGACTGTGTGGAAAAAACATGAATGAAAAGGATAACAGCGCCTCATGCTGTGCAGACGTGCAGATTCAAACCACAGTGATGGAGATGTACTCTACTTTCTGCCCTGCAGCTGTACAGGAACGAAGGCACGGTCCACTCGCATCATGTGCCGCTGTGTCCCAGTCTGTGGGGATGATACAGCTCCAGGGAATCCTGTGTGAGTTCACTGATAACACGCAGTGTGCGCTCTGGTGGAACAGGTGGGGCCCAGTGTGGCCTTGGCTGATAAAGGTGTCCAGTTTCAGCAGCAGTAGGCATCACGTCTCCAACGGTATGGCTCCCCCTGCAGGTCAGGCCCACTTACTACACCCCCCCCCGTCATCTCCTTCATTCAGGTCAATCAAATGTCGACAGATTCAGAGAAACTGCCAGAGAAATGTTTGTATCTCAGTTCATAGAAACGTGAGAGATTGACGTCTTAATCAGCGAGGTTCCAAATAGACAAGAGGACATCCTGTTCTCCTGCTGCTTTTGCACACAAGATCTGAGCAGTAGATGGACGTTGGCACATGTTCAGCCAATCAATACAAGGAAAAAACAAAATAAAAAAAAAACAACCTCTCTGAAACCCTTCCCTTGTTTTACAGTTTTACAGTGTTTTAAAATCTTTTCGGACACCACTTATCCATGTCAAATAATACAATGAAATCCGTTGTAATGAAATGTTGTGGTTTTACAGAGAATTAGTTTGCAAACACTCCACAAGTCAGACTGTAATTACTCCCTCTGGATCGCCCTGTTAGCGCGTCAAAAGCTGCGAGGGGCGGAGTTGGTGAGCGCGCACTGGGAGCGCACAGGCTCTGTTGATATAGGCAGCGCCGTCCTTTCAGCGGAGGTTATGGCTGAGGACTTTGTAAAGAGAAGAGAGAAGAAGAGGACAACGGGGATTATTTGATAGGAACAATGCGTTAATGTGCGTTTATGAGAGATATATTTTTTACACAGCGACTGTGATGAGTAAGTATTTTTCTTTTTATTGGTTTAGAAACTTAAAAGACATTTGTCTGTTTATTGCTACAGGTGAGCACAGCTCAAATGTTGTACTCACTTTTTAGTTTAATCTTGGTTTGTCAGTCATGTAACAGACCTGTTATTTTGTAGTCAGCTTTTGTGTAAAGCCGCTGACTTCACTGAAACCATGGAAAGGTAACGGTGCTCTGTTGTCCTAATGTCATTTCCACATTTAGGCTCTAAATCAAGAAGGCGTTGAACCTGCTACAATGTCACATGCACAGGTTGAGATACCAGGACGCGGTTTCCCAGGCCTCTCTGTGGATATGACCGACGACTGTTTATCCCGGGTGCCATCCGTGCTGAGGACGCACGGTTTGGGCGCGCGGAGAAACTCATACGGGCTGCAGAAAATTAGTATGGACATCGATTCGCCTCTGTACAACGGCGCCCTCTCCAAAGCCCTGTCCTGGTCAGCCGAGAATATCCTCACGCTGCCCGAGTCCAGAGCAGAGGACGAGAAAACTGACGATTCCCCGCCGTCTCCGTCTCCAGTTTCCAGCCCGGGGACCAGCTCCAACACTCCTCCGTGCAGCCAGGAGCCAGACGCCGGTGCCCTCACCGGTAACTGGGATCCCGTCCCGAGAACCGGCGCTCAGGACGCCAGCTCGGACTCCGAAAATGAACTTCAAAATAAACAGCACAAGATCCTGTCTCGCATCACGTTTGATACCCAGTGGGAGCAGGAGGAGAAAGAAGACGTGGAGACCAAAGCGGTGGCAACCTCACCTGATGGAAGATACCTCAAATTCAACATAGAGATCGGAAGGGGGTCTTTCAAGACGGTCTATAAAGGCCTGGACACAGAGACAACAGTGGAGGTGGCATGGTGTGAGCTACAGGTAGGAGTCCCTTTTTTAATATTTCACTTTAGACCAATATTTTAAGATGGAAAAGTCATATGCAGTTGTATTTTTTATTTTATCAATTATTTAAATTCTGATAAAAGCAGTGATAAATTTAGTTTTGATTTGTCTGGTCATATAAAGTTAGTTCACTTTCTGTACACCTCAACACCAAAACTGCAGTGATTCAGCCAAAGTTTACACTGCATACATCTCCCTCTCTATTCCCCAGCAACAAACCTCAAAGCTCAGGTAAATAGGTTGATACTTCCCCTGCTGTCCTCCCTGACTCAGCTCTTCAATTCCCCCTCCCTCCAGCCATCAGGGTTGATGTGAAGCAGCTAATCTTACTGCATATTATTCCTTGTTGACCTTGAGTTGGGCTGTGCCAGGCCTGCGCACGGCAACCCAGGTCATCCTGTCAGCAGTCAGCTCCCAACTGAACCACTCTGCCCGCCATGATCCCCTCTAATCTCTGTTTTCATTATCAACCGGTGACACCAAGGCCAGCTCTCCTGAGTGTCTCACGTGCAAACCGAGAACAACCGAGAGGCAGCTGTACCGTCAGTATTTGTGTGTGCTTTGAAATGTTTCCATCCCATGATATAGGAACTGTGAGATCGTGTTCAGCCAGGTGATCCAGACTTGCAGGGTGTTTATGCTCACGTGTGACATGTAAACATCAGAAGTAAGACAGACCAATTACTGTTTAGCTCTACCTGTTGATGAAGAGGTAGTCTGCTGTAAAACTGTAGCGGTGTCAGTACTTTTTTTTATGTCAGTGTTTGGCATGGAGACACCAAACAGCCTGGGTAACAGCTGCCACTTCTCTTGCTTACATAGAGTCATAGCACAGCAGAGGATTTAAAGATTTAAGTTAAGTCCAGCGTTAACATTCGCTGTTGTGTGTGACGCGCAAAGGTATCAGTGTCTGGCACAAGACCTTTAAACTTCAAACTAAGCCCCGTGCCACTGACACAGAACTACATAACCTACTGGCAACAATCTTAAAGCTAATGGAAGTTGTTTCAAGATTTAGCTGCATATGAAAGCACCATCACCCGTTGCTTAATAATAAAAGATGCACAGAGGTGGGCTTTGTCTTACGTTTGAGGAAGCGCTAGAGCGCAGACAGTCAGGGATTATGCAGGGTGAGGTGAAGTTGCCCCCAAGGCTCAAGCTGCAGCACCAGCAGGTGGGGGGCTTCTGCCTCAAGAGCCCACCTGTTAGATCACACAACAGGTGTCTGTTAGGAGGAGGTAGAAGCACAGTCAACCCCCTCTGACAGGCACAGATGTCCCTTCACCTGCACTGTTACAAAACAGTAATAGATGTCTGACCCCCTCGAGTCAAACGCAAGCAGGGGTTCATCAGCATTTGTGGTTTGGACTTTTAAAACACACCCCTGCTTTGAACTTTTCTGGAATGAAAAGTGCGACATGTTAATGTTGCAGCTCTGTGGCCATATTGGAAACACGCATGCTATTTCATCTCTTTACTTGAGACATGAGCCCAGTTAAGCCCCTTAATCGCTCCTAATAAGCTTAAAGGTGGCCATTGTTGATATGGTTACTGTTGTGATAAGTTAACCTCAAAGAGACGGGACTTAGCTGCAGCAGCATTTCTTAACCAGAATCACCACCCGTCCTCCACATGTGCCCCCGACTGCTTAAATGAACACAAAAGCTGGCTGTTGGTGGCTAAACACAATCGCTCCTGTAATGTTGATGGAGCAGCAGTTGAAGGTGCGTCATTACAAATCAGGTAGAAATGCCTTAAGCTGTTTTAACTATGTATTACAAAGCCTGAGCTGTAATCTGCAGGCAGTTGAGATCAGCCTTTTCACAAAGTGAGCAAAGTTCAACATCCCTTTTACCTGTTTCCCACTTATACAGACCATCATTTGAATCAGTCATAATTGCCACTGGGACGCTCAAAGGTATTCTCCTGTGTACAGTATTTTGTCAGAGTTACATTGAGCACAGGTCTGTCTGGGCGGTGTCCACAGGAACCTTTTGTTCTAGCACATAAAAAGTAAACAATACATTTGGATTCTTCCATGACATGCAACACCATAGCTCATCCTGGACAGTATAAAATACCAGGCAGAGCTCACGTCACTGCTCATAAACCGACCAAATGTTTATATAAGACTTTTAATGCTGTAGAAATATTAGTTCATTTATCTCAACTAATATTGATGATTGTTTCTGTGCTCTTTGGCTTTGCAAAATCTATCTAAATCAGATTCTTAACCTCTGCATCCCTCTCTGTTTTCCCTTATCTAGAGCACTGTACATATGCCTAATCAATGCAGACAGCATAAACAATTATCTGAAATTTCTTGGCTGACAGAACACTGCACTTTAGATAAACTCTACAAGATAATTTTTTAAAAACAAACTAATGTCTAATGTCTAATCATCGCAAAAGCTACTTTCCCTTTCAAGTTCATCTGCCTGTTCTCAAGTTTTCATTTGTTTTTGTCATTCTTCATAGCTGTATAAACAAAATGTAGATTTTCATTCACAAACAATATGTGTTTTACAGTGATTAAGAATTTGAAGATAGAGACTCTCCTAAATTTAACTTTAGCTATAAAGACGTGGCTGTAAGTTTAGAGCTGCCTGGTCTGGTGGTGTTGCTAAAAGAAGCAGGGCAAAAAAACTTCCCAGGTGGCAGCTACCTAGCAACCCTTCCCCCCACAGGTCCACAGGTGCAATATAGGCCAACATAGACTGAGCTCTGAAGGAAATGTAGAGGTGATAAAAAATGGATGAGCCATTTCATGGTCCGCTTCTACTCCCATTCATCTCCTGCTGTGGAGGTAAAAGAGTTTATAACCTGCTGTATCTCTGCTGTCGTATGTCATTGTTATGGCTGCATGCACAAAACATTCAAACAAATATGAAATGCCCATCATCAGTCATTGCATGGTCCTGGCCCCTTTAAAAGGCACTGGTTGCACAATACTTGGTCTTATTCAAGGGTAGTAGTTTCCAGCAGTTTCCTCCAGCCTGCAGCAGACACTGTTATACTCTCATGTTTCATTTTTAAAACCTAAACGAACACACAGTCTGTATTCATGCTCTATATAAAAAGCTTCACTATGCTCTACTTAAACTACCATGGCCACCTGTATTTTTATCATTATCAGTGTCTGATGAGGGCCATGTTTAATGCAAGAAAGGCTTGAGTGCATTTAAAAATACTACAGCACCCACAACCAATTAGCCAGTTCTCTTGATGCATAAATACAGACTGAGAGACAGTTTTTCTGCTGATTAATGACATACCAAGTTGTAAAGTTGGTGCACTCCTTGTGTGGTCACGGTTTTTGTAGATGGTCACAAACTTTTTTTTTTTTTTTTTTTTTTTGAGGACTTTTTTGGCTAATGAGAACATTTTATTGTGGTAACACTTTCCTGAAACACATAAAATCAGTACACTCTGTCTCCTGGAGATTCTGCACGTAGTGTGGGCTATTATTACTCATTTGTTCATTGGTGCTGTTAGGTGTAAATAGATAGCTGCAGCGCACATGAGGTTGGCACACACACTTTTAACTGCAGAATCAAGTATACCATACATACAGTATCTGCTTAAACTATTACTGAATATTCAAATAGAGGCAACAGCAACAAGTATCGAAGGATCACTTACATGATGCAAACCAGATGTAGTAAAAGTAATGTTCAGTGTTGTTAGTAGGGCTTGGTATCATATATTTTTTGGTAACAACTGAAATGTCTTTAGCAGTTAGTGTCAAACACTGAAAATTGGCAATGAATTTATTTAACTGCAGAGGTCCCTAATTCAAGTCATATTGTTACACTTTTAGATTGTATCTTACTCAGGTATTGTTCATGGGACTGCTTGTGTTTAGACAACAATTAAAAGAATACTTTGACACTTTGGGAATTCGCTTATTCACCTTCTTGCCAAGACATTTCCACCTCTCTTATGTGTGTTAAAAAAAAGAAGATGATTTTGTAAAAAATCATGCTTGTAAAAAATTCAAAGTTCATTTTTTTATTCTGTTCAAAAATGTATCATTTTTGGCATTGATGCTGAAACTGTATTAGCACTAGTATCCAATCCAACAATTTTGATAATTTAACCTTTAGTTACAGGTACAAATCAAGCACTTTTTCTAAATGTTCCCCCTGAGCTCTGGGAACTTATGACGAACATTTTCACAATTTTCTGACATTTTATAGATTGATTGAGTAAAATAGTTCACAGTTTAATCGATAATAATTTAGTTGCAGCCCTCACCTGTTTATTTAAAAAGTCATTGGTCTCAAGGAACCAGAGTTATCTAAGGACAAAAGGAAGGAGGTGGAGTTGTGGTGGGGGTGGAAGATTTACATCACCCCTGCTGTAGTAAGAGTTGGAACCATTACTGTAGCAGTGAAAGTGGCTCATGGGGTAGAAAGAGCTGGAAGTTGCACTATTAGCTCCAGAGTTTTAAAGCTCATACCTAATAGCACCAGATCAAATTAAATCTGTAAAACTTTATGAAGGTCTTGCCACTGGGTCTGCACAGTTTGTATTTTGTCTTATGAGGTTAAACAATAAAGCATAAATCAGGTTTTGGCACCAGTCCTAGATTTCTGTTGCCTCTCTCGCTCTAGCCAGTCTGGGCCTCATACAAGCCTGGCTGTGTAACCTTTATCTGAATGTGGCTAGTGTTCAGTGACATAACACAAGCTGTGGGCTTCCTATCAGTTTGACTGTAGCCAACATCAACACTGTCTTTCCTCGCCGGGCTCACGGTGGAGCGAGATCCAGCTTATCAGAGCTTTCCAATGTTCTCTGAGGAGAAAGTGAAGGAGGCCCACAATGATAGCCTACATTTACACATGGCAGCACGTCACTTTGACGTGAAGAATGTTTGTTTGTTTGCATTAGCCCTGCACAGTCCTGAAAGGAAGGCCACACTGTGTCACCTATAAAACATGTACTGTACTAAATGTGCATTCATTTTGTGATTGCCCTGCAAGATATAGCTTGTCTGTATCAAACAGCACGCACTCAGATACTAGATAACAGTGTCGCATTGGCTGCTGTTGATAGTATATTAGTGTCTTTTTAGGGTGGATACTGCAGGTGCAAGCTGGGGCAGCACGGTGGCTCTGTGTTCTGGGCCCTGGGGCTGTTTGGTGTGTTTGTATGTTTCCATTGGAAACTAAAGCGTTCGTAGGTGTGAAGGCGAGCGCCAGTGTGTGTTCTGTGTGTCTTAGCACTGTGATAGAATGTCAGCTGTACCCTGCCTTTCAACTATTCCATGCAAGAGAGGCTGTAGATTAAGCATTAAACATACAGGAACCAAAAAATAAAGTAAGTTTGTGTGTAAATAGGTATGAAAGTACACAGATGTAGGCTGCATAAACAATGCCATTATTCAATGTAAGAGTTGGAACATATTAATACAATAATGCGTTTACAATAGCTTGAGTAAGCTCATGCAAGTTTTGATTACCAGAATGTTAGTTCATGATAGTTCAGATAAGGGTGTAGTCGGGCTACTGAGACGTGCAAACACAGTAATCTGACTTTCTGTTTGTTTTTCTATTATATTTAAGGCCTTAACAAAACAGACTGACTGTGAAGTCATAACTTTGAATATGTAAAGGTATCAGTGATTATCAAAAGCTCCATCTGCCTCCTGTCATAATAATGAATGAATTAGGAAAATGCATCCATCAGTAGTGCAAAGCTTCTTGACGAGAGTTACATGTAACTCTGCCAGACACAGACTGGGAACACTATGTGGAAAAAACAGATTAGAAACTGGCTTTCCATTTGCCAGATGTAATAACTGAGCTATTGTACTTTTTTGTACACAAGTGTACCGTTGGCGAAGGCTGTGTCTCTGCTGAGTCACTGCGTTTATTGGGTTCCCTCTGCAGATCGATTTTTCATGTGAGAGGTTTCAGTATCTGGTCCAGGTTTGTTTAAAGTTTTCCAGCTTCCAGTAATAGTTTTCTTGTGACCCATATTTTATACAATCACTAGCTCAGCTTCATGTTTTTTTTTTTTCAGATGGATCTCAATGGAAAGCTTGTTTCCTGTCATGAGGTTTATCCTCTCAGATCCTTTCAAAATGACATCAATATCCAATTCCCCTGGAAGATCTTTTTGTATTTACAGTAATCGCATTGGCTCTGCCTTTTAGAAGAGCACAATTTTATTTCGTTTTGCTCTCATCTTCTCTTATCTACTCTTTGAACACGTGTTTATATCCTGGATGCTTGTGTGTTTGTCAGATTAGCTCTTAACCCACTGTGTGACCCTGTGCGAGATGGTTCTAAAAAAAATCTGTGTCAGACATGATGATTTAAACTTGGAGGTGTGTCAGATTGTGTGATTAAGGCCTGTTCAATCTTAGCATTAGGATGTATATAGACCAGAAAAACACGTGCAGAGACACGCCATCAGCTGGTGTTTATCCTGTGTATTGTATCGTATGATATTAATATTTCCTTTTCATTAGTGGCACATGTCCATCGTAATTTCCTAGTGTTCAAGCTGAAATCTTCACATAGCCTGTTTTGTCCAAACAGCAACGATATCCAAAGATATTCAGTTTACTGTGATGTAAAGCAGAGGAAAAAAGTACTCCCTGCTCAGTGTTTTCAGTATTTACAGTGTGTGACTGTGCGGCCATTCCTTGAGGGGAAAAACATGTGGTCACCCTGCAGCTTGGGTCCTGTAGAGGCCGGAGTCCTGCTTCCTAAACAAACCAAAGACCTCAAGTTTTAATAGCTGTTGGAGCTCTGAGGCCATAGTTGGTAAGGGAAAAGACTGCTCCACGGGGTAACCTCTGGTCATTTCTGAACTGACCATGTGTGTCAGAGCAGGCAGGACGGAGGCGTCAGGAGTGTAAATGTGCTCTAAGTTGCCATGTGAGTCCTGGGATGAATCGGTCATTGGTGTACAGTAATGGCTCTACCTGTTTGGGGTCCGGCACCTTGCAGTACCCATCAACAAACACTGTAACGTGTTTTCTTAGTCAACAGAAAACGCTAATTTGTGTTCTCCCCAGACTGCACATTTATCTTCAAGCTCTGTGGGTTTCTAAAGTTGGTGCTCACGTTTGTGCTCTTAAAATATCTGTCATTTTGACTCTTAATTGGACAGAGTCGAGCAAAGAGTGGAGCATTCATAAATCTTTCATGTTACTGCCGTCCTGTGACAAGGGCACCACTTGCATACCATCACTTCGTAAAAAGTATCCGGTCCTGGTTGCCAGTGGCACCTGATAGCACATCCTTGTTTGTCAGTGTAACACTATGCTGCTGCCCCCCTCCTGCAGCCAGAGTTAAAGTGGAGTACAAATAAACTAGTTACCAAACATGCATTTTCAATGTAACACATGCTTCGTGTTTCATTTCAGTTTGTTACTACAAAAACATCTATACAAAACAAATCTTTATTTGACTCTGAAGTGAATAAAAGAATGTTGCAATCCTTTCCAGAAATTTGGAACTTCAGGTGATACTTGAGGGTTTTTATTCACTTTAAGTTCACAAAAAGTTTTATTAAAAAAAGACAAAGCTGCATTGAGATGAAAGCACCTTCTCTGCTTGCTCAAGCCTGAGGTTATAACAACTTCAAAAGGCTTTTACACTCTCATGGTCAGATCTCAGTCACAGTGCCAGATGTGTGGATATTCTTGCATCAGGACATTGTCATCCATAGAAAAAAAATACTCTATTGATTTTCAAATACTTCCTGTGATTGTCTAGACCAGTAACTCTTGACCTGGCGTTTGCAAGATACAATAAATTTCAGTTAGCATGAAATTATAATCAAGCTTGGTACAATCATAGTTTGGTGCCACTGTCTTGTAAGGCACCATTTGTTAAGTGTTTTTAAAAAGGTAAATAACTTCTTTACTAAGTATTAATATTTTACAAATAGTTTGTTTATGATTTCTCAGCTATGCGCAAGACCAACATTTGGGTTGCCGGGTTGTGGAAACAATCCCTTTGGCAAATGCTTACTGTGCTCCAGCATGACATTTAATTTGTCTTCATCAAGAAAACTAAAATCAGTCTATTATCCACAACAGTGTACAACTGCAGACTTTATTGATTGGTGTAAAAACTAGTTATAAATGACTTACAAACATTTGTAACTGGAGCTTTGATATTAGAGCGAGAAACCATTTACTAATGCATTACCAACATTTATAGCTGCATTGTGTCAAATAGAAACCTGGGAACCCAAATGTTGTATTATGATTTATAACTAGTCAATGAAGCACAGATGGATGATTTATTAACCCATAGTAGAGCCATTAGGTACAGTCTGGTAGGCAAAATGTTAGGAAACCACTGACCTAGACACTATCCCGTACTTGCATTCTCCTTCTCTTGTTTGACAAAACCCACCCATGTGACACCCTCAGATGAACCATAAAAACAAGCATGTGCTAATACAGTTTGGCCCACCTCTGTCAAACAGTTACTGTGAAAAACTGGCGCCAGATCCAGGGAATCCGCCCCAGGGGACATACCTTTAAAATCTGACAGATATGTATTGTCATGAACTTGTAGAGGCCTGTTGTCTTGTTAACGGTATCTCAGATGATAATTATCATAAACGTTTAAAATAATTAGGGTTGAGGTAATTCTTGGAATCAGATCGACAGCTTGATGGTTCCACTAAAGTTAACGATAAGATTAAATCTGAGTGCTACAAGGCTGCCATTAAATATATCAGGTATTGTGGTGCAGGTAGATAATTGTGGAGATCACAGAAAATGAGTGATGAACTTTTTAGCTTTAGTACGTTGCCTTTAAAACCCCCAGAATGAGTTGTGCCTCAGAAGTCAAAGTTGAAGAGTTGCAAATAAACCAGTCTTTTCTATTATTCAACAAACGTGACCCCAAAAAGTACAAAAGCAAAGAACCAACAAAAAGAATAATGTGAATTCTTCTACCATAAAATATTTACAATCAAATATATATGACTTTTTCAGTTTGAGTAGCAGTAACTGATCAGAAAGGCTCCCTGTTGTAAACATGTCCACACACAAATGATTGTTTTTGGCTGCCACTGATGCCTGGCCAGTTGACTCGGTTTAATCAGGTTTTTATGAGCCCGTAGGTTCGCCTCGGCCCTTTACAGCAGTTGAAAACGTAGCTGTGACGGAGCATGACAGGCTGTTATGTCCTCTGTGCCAGCGTACCCAACACACAATTATCAATAATGGCCCTCAGTGTGCAGGAGAAGGATCTGCTAAATATACAGTATGTTGTTTATTTATGGAAGTGCAAGAATCTCATGTGACACATTGCTTGTTTATTGAATTCTCGCCCAGCTTCTCGATTAAACAGGCTTTTCACATCAGTCTGGTATATAGAAGGTTGCTAACATACAGCAGTGAACAAAACCTGGTTAAAATTCTGTTTTAGCTCAAATTCCAGCTTCAATTTTACAGAAACTCACCGCTTTGTTAGATTTTACTGCCTCAAGTTGCTGCTGTTAATGAGACTGTTGGTCAGCTTGATGTAAACTCGTCATCAGAAAGCATGTCATCATATTTGTGTATGATTGCATAACCAAGTTAGAGTTTATGACGATAACTAAGCTCTTTCCACCCATTTGCTGTTTCCCCAAGTCATCCTGTTGACCTGAGCGCTCTGCTGGATTTATGAGGACAAACCTCTCACAGGCTGTGTCCTCCAGGCGTCTTGTGATCTTTTCGTGGTTCACTGGATTTGCTGAAGAGGACAAAGTGTTTGTTCCTTTCACACTCTTCCCTTTAAATGCCATTATATTGAGAGGACTGCTAATATACATTCCCGTCCAGCCTCCTTTTTCCCTCGCAGGGTTATTTGACCACAGGGAAGCAGGAATGTCCTCTTTGCTTCTGTTTACCTTTGACCTGAGACAGGTCAGAGGTCGCAGGTGCCACAAGTCAGAACTGGTCCTCAGCTTGTTGCAAACACACCACCAAAGTTGAATGTTAAAGCCACAAAGAAGGCACTGTTTATGAATTACTGATGAATGACAGTGTGTTATCAGCCTGGGTAAGTCCCATCTTATATATCGAAATTTACTGTGCTGACATTTGAACCATTACAGCTTTCAGTTAAAGCATTTAATGGACACATACAAGCAACTGCAAAATTCGTCATCTTTGGCGTAAGCGCAAGCTGCTATGTAAGGAGCGATACAGTACTTATAGATGAAAAGAAAGGAGGTGGCTCAAGCAAGAAGCGTGCGAGGAAAAGTCACCGGTCACTGTAATTGCGCAATACAAGCCTGAAAGGTTGAGAGGCAAGAGGATTATTTAAGAAGAGACCTATTAAAGGACAGTACTATAAGTGCAGGACAGTTTATAGAAGATGAGGTTTCAGTGAATGACTAAAAGCAAACACCAGACAGGTTAAGAGATGTTAAGAATAACAAAGTAAACAGACTAAAGATACGAGATCCCCCAGCTCTCAAACACATCAATCTTAGTCTCTTAAACAAGGTGGTGCAATACCTCGTGAGACAACGCCGTACAGTTCAGAGGACAGTCTTGCACTTGTGCCGAGTTAGACCAACAAATTGACCAGGCCGATATTAACTTCTATGCAGATATATCAGTATCAGTGTCACGTTTTAGATGTCTCCACAACGACGGCACTGACAAGTTGATTTTTCAACTGTAAAATGTTCAAATGTTCATGTTAAAAAACAAATGTTACTGGATTTTTTTAATCTCCCAAAAATCAATATCAGTACCTGCCTCAAAAATCCAGTACTCGTTGGTATATGAAATCTATTTGTAACTGGAAAAAGTGTATGAACAACATGGACAAAGACTTGTTTGACAGCCCACTTTTCACTACTGAAATACATGAGAGATAGTGTAACCCTACATCTAGACCTCTTTTACTTGTGCAGGTAATTAGCCGGGCGCCACAGGTTAGGTCAGGTTCTCAGAGTGAGAGCAGCAGTCAGAGGCTGGTCTGAGTCCCCAATCCTTATGAGATTAATGGCTAACCTCCCTCTGCCCGCTCCATTTACAGAACATGTCAGGTTTTCCTTGGAACGAGCACACTGCCACCTCAGTTCTCACCTGCAAACATCTAAATGCAACACTGTACCAGTGCGAGTGCCTACGTGCATGTTTATACAAAGTGCATGTCAGTCAAGATGGGTATGTCAGTTTTAGAGGTGTGAGGTCAGACTTTTTTTTTTTTTTTTTTTTCCCATGTTGCCTTTGACCTCAATCCCAGAACTTGGCAAGTCAGTCATCACTGCCTCTGGTGGACAGTGGTTTGGTAATGCTGAAGCTGTGCAGGTTCTCTCCTGCAGAGCTGTTCTGTGTCAACTCTGGTCTTTATCTGCAGGGCTCTTCACTGTCAGCATCAGGAGCAGAGGAGTTATGGCATGTTAACAGCGCTTTCAATAACAAGTTAATGACAGGAAGAAGAGGGAAGGCTTACCTGCTATCCTTTTAGTCCCTAAAAGGGTTCAAACAGAGGTCAAGGTAGATTGGAAAGTGTGCCAGATGAAATTGAACATTTCTGCAATTATACAAAAAGTTAGGCCTTGTCCTTTACATATTATGAATGTAGCCTCTGTCTGTCTTGACCTGGAGAGTGTATTGATTGACAGCTGTGAGCTCCCACCCCTGACTTTGGTGTTCTCTGATTGGTTAGAAGGGGCAAGACTCACTCAAAACATTAGGAGGGAATATGTCTGAACCACTGCCAGGGTGATGAATGAGTCTGGGTCACAGAAGCCTTTGATTGAACATGTCAATATTAAGACAACATATTTCAACTTTAAAAGAAAGGCTTCAAAGGATAAGACTTGCAGTATTCTATATTTTTACTTATATTTATCTTATATTTCTCTCAATAAATCCAATGAAAATGAAAATACCAAAGGCAACAATTAATTGATACAACTAAAAAGTGTGACCCTATGTATACAAAGTCTAATATATCTTAGTCCTCTGTGTCATTTAAAACACCTAAATGAAGTCACTCAGTTGCACTGGGGGTCATGTTCCTTCATTACCATGAACACACATAGTAGTTTATTCCAAGTAAATCCCTCATACACTGTCCTGCTGCTGTAAATAATCACAGGAGAACTAAATGTGCATTAATCCGTGGCTGAGAATAGCACCCAAGACACACACTATTTACTCTTGTTTGAGTAAAGTTTGCTGAAAAAAAAAAAAAAAAAAAAAAAACCTAGTGCCCAGCTGCTTCAGGAGATTACTCAGCCTTTTCTGAAGAAATGATACCATATATTTGTGACGTATTTTTAATGATTAATTTCTTCAGAAGGAACAAATGGGTTTGGCCACAGACAGTTGGGTTTGTCTTTTCATGGGTTTTCTTGACAATAAGAGAACTATAGAATAACACCAGCCTCATCCTTTTAATGAATAATCAAATACCAAACTTGTGGTTGAGTAATTTGTTTGTCAGTTTGTCAGCACTGTATTATTTTAAATGCAGATCCAAGTGTTCTAGACATGGATATGAAAAACTGCATCAGAAACACTGGTTCTAACCCTTAACACACATCCCTGCAGGCTATAAGTGGTATAAGTGAATCCAACTTTTTACTTGCCCTACTTTTCCCTCTTTAGTTAGTCAAGATTCCTACAGATACTGTAACCATACATACACTGACTGGATGTTACCCAAATCCTGGGCAGACTTACCGTATCTATTTGAGTGTAACATCAGTGCAGTTCAGGGTGTCCATTCCCGTATTAAGCCACAGCGCACACCACCTGGTTTGGTGTAAATGTTGGCTGACATGTCGTGTTCATGTCCTGGTTGTCATAATAGGGGCGCTGACAGGGACTTCTTAATACCAGTGGCTCCTCTACCATCAACACAGCTTATGTAACTCCACTTATGTGGCACAGAGCCCAAGTATTTCCAACCCCGGCTATTGCAGACCCTCAACTCCACACACACACACACACACACACACACACACACACACACACACACACACACACACACACACACATACACACCTCTCAGTGGCTAAGAATAAATCATCCAGCTGGAGGAGACGGCATTATAGGAAAACTTTTAACCGAGGCTCATTCACACACCTCTGAATCTGTACTGTTTTATGGATATACCCACTTGTCTTTTCAAAACAGAGATGGCTTATTTTTTGTGGCTCCCCCCCTGCATCGCTTTCTCCACTGTTATGCAATGTTTCTTGGCCTCATCTGTCAAAGAGGGCAGGGGTAAGAGAGAGGTGGGGCCAGATACATGCAGTCAAATATCCCATGGAAAAGTTAGATAGAAGCCTTACTCCACTGTGCAAAGACAATTCCCTCGACAGGAAACGTCAGAAGGCCTCTAACTAATGATAGATACCATTAAGTCTAATTTAAGCAGAGTTCAGGTATCTGTGATAATGAAAGACGTAATCATGTAATTGGTCGCTGTTATTTTGTGTGACAGTCTCAGTCAAGCTTAAGCATTACTACATGACTGGTTTTCATTTTTGCTATTAGTCACAGCTTAAAGTGTGTGTGTGTTTACTGGGAGGAGGCATTGTTATATTACCCTGAAATTAGCCAGCACCAGCACCAATGGAATCAGATGACAGCACTGCAGTGTTAACACAGCTTCTATTTGTGCCTTTGTTGTTTCCATCTGCAGTTCATTTTCCACTCCACTTTACACTTTTTGACATTTGAAATGAACAATTCCTCAGTGTGGTGTTTTGAACTGAGGACAGGTTTGGATGAGTCACATGAAATAATCACTGCAGTTTGCTCAGCAGCTCACATTTCATGAATAGTGTTGTTCAGAGTGGCAGGGTTTTACTTCTTCCAAGAACATTTTGCATTTAGCATTTTGAGTATGTTGCAATTGTGCCATCCAGCATGCCAAGCTGTAGTAAATCCTGTGGTTTTGGAGGCGGCGGGGTCTCCAAGTGGCTCGGCTGCATGCCACAGCTAATGTGTGTTACGCCGACTCTGTGCTGCAGCAGCCATCGTTTCCCTGCGTAAGCGACTATCCACAGGCGACGAAGCCTGCCGCACAGGGGCGGGGGGGGGGGGACTGATGTTATCGCACTTAGATACATAAATAACCAGATGTACATCAACCCATAAACCCACTGACTCACTCACCCTGGCTCACTAAATTGCACACACACACACACACACACACACACACACACACACACACTTATGCCATGATTTGTGTCACATTGTCCTTTTTTCCTTATTCTCTTTTTAAATTCAGAACACAGTAATCTATGGTGGCTGTAAACCTCAGCATCCACATCTGCAATTTGGGCCATAAAGCTCAATTGAGTATATGTAGCATGAATTAGATTAAAGCTGAACTGACTTACTCAGTGCATGCATGTACATTTTTATGTTCTAAAAGCCTTTTTGAGCCCTGAGGACATTTTAATCATGTTACAATCATGATTTTTCATTCTTAACTCAACATGTTTTCCTTGTTTTGCAAACCGACAGCGGCCTTACATATGAGGAATAAGCTGCACCCTGTATTCACATCATAAACTGATCACTATCGACCTAAAAGCAAACCACTTGGTCAGAAGTCACCTCTGTGTCTCGCTTTTGACCTCAGGCCTCATGTTTGAATTGCTGGTGTAATATGACAGGTTTTGACAGGTGACTGACGCAGGTAAAAGGGGCCTTTTGTTGTGTCACTTCAGACGGCGTAGGTCTTCAGACAGTCTGCCTCCTGTGTTGATGCGGCAGCATTAACAGCAGCAGCACCTCCTCACTTACTAAGGGGAAAAAAAAAAGCAGAGAGGAAGGTGAGAGTGTAGCGGTCAAGTTGATTGTGAGCATAAACATATGCAGAGCATTTTTCCCAGAATTCTGCCTCAATGCAGGATTCATGGTCCCGAAGTCTCCCAGGAGTTTTCCACCAGCCACCCACCACAGACTGAGTTACTCCAGCAGCAGTAAAATTGGGCCATTCATCCTAGAGGAAGCACAAAAATGTCTTTGTTCGTCCAGCTTGATTGCAGTGTTTGGTTCAGTCTTACATGGATTTTGGAGACCTCCTCTGTAAAACTGTAAAGTCAGAGCTCCCCTTATTGGAAAATGAATGCGATTATGTAACTGTTGGGTCACCCAGATGGATGATCCTGTGGTTTCCAGTCCCGCAGCAAGCTCATTAGCTAAAGTAACAGTGATTTATCAAATTGGTCCCGTGTATCTGTGTTTGTATGCTGTGTTTATTGCTACCTGCTTACGTAACCGTTCGTGACCAGGACAACACTGGAGCACGTGTGCGTAAAAACTTCATAGCGCTGTAACTCAACTGTCAACACTGCTTCAGTTTTATGGTTAACAAAACAATCTCACCCTAAAGTCCATTTAGAATCTGTTCGGGAGCTTTTCATTATGTCACATGATATGGGTGTGTTTACAGGTGCACTATTTTCCAGGTTCCAATTTGATTATCCTAATTTTATATCATTTCCTGGTTTCAGAAATCTGAATATGCTACTGATTGTTTAGGGCAAATAATACTGATTTAAAGCGGGAGAGTGCATGTAAACGTGTTACTTTCTCTCCAGACCCGTAAGCTGACCAAGGCGGAGCGGCAACGATTCAGCGAGGAAGTGGAGATGCTGAAGGGCCTGCAGCACCCGAATATCGTCCGCTTCCACGACTCCTGGAAGTCGACGGTGAAGGGCCACAAGTGCATCATACCTGGTGACTGAACTCATGACGTCAGGCACGCTCAAAACGTGAGTCTGTCAATCCAGTCCACCCTCGACAGTTCTCCACGCTCAAACGCAGTTCATTTTAATGGTCATTCCTTTTGTAAGAATGTGTCACATCTCTCAAATGGCGGATATCCTCTTTCCAAATAAAACTAGCCATGTCCTCTGTAGCAAACAGAACATTTATGTCATGTTTGACAGCTTGTCTTTGGTTTAAAAGGTATGATAAGATAAAAGGTTGAGAATAAGGACCAGTGAATAGTTCCACTTTGGATACAATGTTCTGGGAGAGAATTCAGGAAACTAGCTCACTTTAAAACTTCCTCTGGGCTGTCAAAATAAGAGATGAATTATTCTGCAGCTCTAAAAAGCTTCCTCTTCTCGCTGAATTTTGGTATGTTTAGACTGGGGTGTTTAGTCTTATCCTCCTTTGTTTTAGGTACTTGAAGAGGTTCAAGGAGATGAAGCTGAAGCTGCTGCAGCGCTGGAGTCGTCAGATCCTCAAAGGACTTCACTTTCTGCACACGCGCACTCCTCCCATCATCCACCGGGACCTCAAGTGCGACAACATCTTCATCACCGGCCCCACCGGCTCTGTTAAGATAGGAGATCTGGGGCTGGCCACTCTCAAAAGTGCCTCTTTTGCTAAAAGTGTCATTGGTAAGTGTACAGTTGGTCTGTGTGTGACTACCGTGCACAGATAATCACTTTCCACTCATATCTGAAAGAAACAGTGTCCAATCCAATAGTTTACAGTTATCTAAAACCTCCCTGAAAATGAGCAAAAACATGCAAAATGCTGTTAATCGTGAAATTTTGAGGGTTTGGAATGAAATGAAGCCTTTGTTTAAAATTTCAAAGGCTTTTTCTTTTGCTTAAGAGCCCTCCAGTTTCTCTCCTGCTTATAACCTGTTTTTATTTCCCAAGCAGCCTTCGTTTAAATTTCAGCCTGAATTTTTGAATACATCATCAGTACAGTTTTTAATTTTAGTAGGAACTGTACATGTACATGCAGTGAGTGCCAGTCGTCAGAAGTTACGTAAAGACTTGTTGATACTTGATTGTGGTTGAAAGTGATACTTGCCTTTAGATGAGTTCAAGTTTTTAGTTTTCAAATGTCGATTTTATTGTAGGCCATGCAGTATGTGGTTTTGTAAGGTAGATAGTTATTCACTTTCAAAACATTGGAATCAAGGAAAAACCCTTTATCAGAAAGTATGTTGATGTGTCTGCAGTCTTATGAATGATGATCTTTTGGTTTTGTATTTGTGTTACTGGACGATTTCTTGTTATGTAGCTGTTATTACTGTTATTTTTTAAGCCTTTGAACACCCATCCCATTGGAGTAACCATATTTCTAAAGTTGCTAAACTCAGTATTTTTATATTAACAGCATAATCAAATGTGTAATATGAAAGGCGTCACTCATAGTGACTAAACTCACAGAGAAATCTCTGCAATTCCCCTGAGTATTATGGAAAGTTTTCGAGTCTTTGAGCTCTTTGTTTTGGTTTTACTGCCCCTTTGCTGTTTGGTCACATCAGTAGCGATGTCAAACACAACTCCAAATGAAATCTGCAGACACAGAGCAACATTAGCTGTGAAGGTCTGATATATATTGATCCATATGTTGTAACTTTTCATAATACAAGAAAGGAGTTTCTTCATAGCATTAGCCCGCGTGGCGCCTTGGGTGGTAACAGGTCAACTTAATATGTTAGCTAAATAAAGATTTAATTAAGCTGATTTTAAACTGGAGATTTGATTGTCCAGCAATAAGAATGGAATAAATGTTGACTTTGACCTCTGCTCTCTGAACCCTGACAGGAACACCAGAGTTCATGGCGCCGGAGATGTACGAGGAGAAGTACGACGAGGCGGTGGACGTCTACGCCTTTGGAATGTGCATCCTGGAGATGGCCACCTCTGAGTACCCGTACTCTGAGTGCCAAAACGCTGCCCAAATCTACCGCAAAGTCACCAGTGTGAGTAATCAGCTTTTTTTTTTTTTTTAACCTGTACTTAATGTAATCGTCCACACATGTTTACTTTCTTCCATGCCTACACTGGAATTAGACAGAGAGGAACCAGGATATCTTGTGTATACGTGTGGATATCCTGAATCCTTGGAAAGAAGTGGGGCCCACTTGGAATTAAAGCCTCGTTTTGTCTATTAAAGGCTCAGATTGGTCCATTACAAGCTCAGGGCACAGAGCCATACCATGATCTGACCACATTCATGACGCAGGATCGCATATGTTTGACTCACTGATTGCCAGTGTCTTTACCAGTTCAAAGATGTAGTCTAACTGGTTCTGGCTATCACTTAAACTGAAACATTCCCCTCTCCATGAAGTGGTGAAACTGCAGTGACATATCAACACTGACGTTAGCAGAATTTCAGTCTAAACTCTTTGTTAAGCCTCGCGTATTTCAAGAAACAACAGATGTGTTAGGAAATGAAATTCTTTTCCTGCATGGTAAGATGTTGGTCTAACAATGAAGAGGACTTGAATCCCAGCCCAGAAACCAGTTGCAGTACATAAACTGATGTTGGATTGAAGCTCTATCAGAATGTTTTATACAAAGAAACACATGTGGAACTTCTTAGAAAAAAACAAAAAGTCCAGAGGCACAGCAGTGAGTTTTAAGAGTGAAGCATTACAGCAGTGGCTTTAGGCTGCCGTATATCAAACTGCTCCCACGTGCCAAGTGCAGTGATGATGCCATGGTGGGCAAGAGCGGGCGACGGTAGAATTATATGTTTTGGAAATTGTGTCTCACTCTTTGCTCCACAAAGACGGCACTTTCTTTCTTGCGTGTCGCATATGCAAAGCAAACAGACTCTGACGGAGACTGGAAAGTGAGAAAGCGACAATGCCAACGAGCCAGAGTGGGTCTGGCTCCTCCACATACAGGACAACATTATAATGTTCCATGTGGAGAAGCTTAGCCATGCAAAAAAAGTTGTAATAAAATTCATATTAACTCTGCTTTTCACAATTTGTTTATATTTTACGTTCATGTGCAGCACAGATGACAGGTTTCAATTTATTACCATGGCAGTTACATTATTCACACAATATTACCTACAAACCTATAAACTTTATGTAACCTCTCACATAGTCATGGGGCCTAAGCTTGACATATGAAAGGCAGAACAAATTGGAAAGATTTTCCATGTGTGGGGCCTTGTCCACAGGCTTTTCATGCCTCGTTCATTATGTGGTTTGATTTCACATCAACTAAACAGATAAATTCTTTCTTACAGTGGAAAAATGTCTTCTCATATACGCTACATGGCCAAAAGTAAGTGGACTCCTGGACATCAAACCTATATGTGTCATAATTAAACATCTCAGTCTGCTGCTATAATATTCCCGAAAGGTTTTCCACAGGATTTTGGGATCTGGCTGCAGGGATTAGCAAATGATTGATTATTTTCATGATCGATTAGTTGTTCTTTGGTCTTTAAAATATCAAAAAATGGCAAAAATGCCCATTGGCACACTCTGACAGCTCAAACTAGGAAAAATCAGATAACGTGTCTTGCCTGACCAACAGTCAAAAATACAAAGAGCTTCAGTTTATTTTTATATTAGCCTAAGAAAACCAGGAAATTGTGAGCAGCTGAAAGCAGGGATTGTTTGGCATTTTTGCTTTACATATAATTGTGAAAACAATATCATTATCCTGTTAAAACAGAAAAGGGCCTTCCCTAGAATATTGCCACAAAGTCTGTAGCACACTTTTCTCTATTGTAGCATACAACTGTGCTCAAATCTTGAAAAATAACCCCAGACCAAAAGTATTTGTGCAGGGATGTCCTCACACTTCTGGCCATTGAGTGTATTTCCATCATTGAGCTGAAATCTGTGAGACCACATTGTGCTTGTAAGCTACAACCACACTTTATCCTTACATCTGTGCAGGATATTTGTTTTGGGTTTGTACTAAATCATTGTTAAAATTAAGTTTTCCTAATTCAGTTGTGTTACACCAAACAAAGTCAATATGGCTCCAGCATATTTCTCAAGATCTTATCTAGACCTCTGCCACCACAGGAAGAGTGCAGAGCTACTAATTAGATTTGTGCTGAGGAAGAACTGATTTATTCTGAAGGTGTATTCTGAACTGCTTGAACAGAGAAACCTCTGTGCTTATGCATCAGATCCTCTAAATCACATTTCACCTCTAAGCTGTGATTTGCATTTGCAGATGCTTTTTTGGGGACTTCCCAGTTTGTTTTTGGACTGACCGGGTGATTATTATGTAACACAGCAGTAATCATGCTGTAAAGACAATACCACATGAAAACAAATTGTGTCTTTCTCTCTACTTTCTTACAGCTCTGTCCTTTGTCTCACTTAAACACGAAGCATAAATAAAAAAAGAAAAAGAAAAGAAAAGAAAGAAAGGCAGCAGTTACTGTGTGACATGTCAGTCTTTAAATGTGATAACAAAGTGTATGTATGTGTTTTGACCTAACATCAGCTGGTTGCTTGGGTATCTTCAGGCCAAACATCTTTCTGACCTTGGCTCTTTGCTTTCTTATCAACATTTTTACAGGGATAGGAGCTCTGCTGTAATCAATGTTCGTTCTCATGATAACATTTAGAAAACCTCCCTTATTTCATGTTAGTGAGCAGTCCTGCCTGAATGTTTTCTGTAAGCTACGGCTGCAGCTGTTACGACTTATTAAAATCCCTTGAAGGAAGAAGGAGAGCGTTGTGGGGTTTTTCCATTTTCATGAACTCTTGGTTTTGTTTTCCTCTGGTGTTGACATGATTGCAGAGCAGAATGTCATGCTGGCTGGTGGCAGATGTCACAAAGGAGTTATGTTAACATGCAGTGCAGGTGGGAGTGGCTCTTAGTGCTTTGATTGGTTCCCCTGAAGGGAGAACTGTTGGATAAATGTACAAAGGAGAGATCATTGTTGCTGCTTAAAACGTCAGTCTATTCTGAAATGGAGAAATCTGTCAGAAAAGCACCTCTGATGAATGTTGAAGCCCTACAGATGAAATGCAACTCAGTATTTTTCTTTTGATTGTTCTTACAGGGAATGAAACCTGACAGTTTCTACAAAGTCAAAGTCCCAGAGCTGAAGGAGATCATTGAGGGCTGCATTCGTATGAACAAAGATGAAAGGTACAAGTGAAAACAAAATAACAAACTTCAGAAAAAATGTATATTTTGATGTTCATGAATTGCACAAATTCCTCCTCTGTATTTCTGCTTTCCCGTTTTTTGTTTTGTGCAGTGAACTGACAGGACTGGTCAGTAGTTTTTGTTGCTTTTAATTTTTTTGGACAAAAATCAAACTTAAAAAGACAATTTTCACACTCCCAGGCAGAAAATTATCTTGATCTGCTTCTACCAAGAGTTTGAGTACAAAACACTGCATGTCTTACCATTGAAGTGTTGAGAAGGCTTGTTAGAGGATCACTATTATTCTGTTTAAACATCATTTGTAGTTGCGCATAATACAACAACAGGAAAGACAGATTCTGTTGCGGCCTCTCGCTGAGCATAAACACAGACCAATTTAGGCTTTAGGTTTTTTTTTTGAAAGTTTAGGCTTTCAAAAATATTGACAACTCTCACAAACTATGCCCTCTCTCAGGTTATATCAACTTTATTTTAGACTTTTACTTACACGTAAGTAAGAGAAACAAGGTCATTGCAGCTTGACAGACAGTATGTTTTGCAACTCTCTTTGCATACAGCTTCCTGTTCTTATCATAATTTTACTTTTGTAGGCCCACACTGTGATTCCTACAGTGGACTGTTTGTGCTTAATGAGTAGCTGCTGAAAGCAAAAAGCAAATATGTTCCTGAACCCTTAAGTGGAGTATTATAGACAGTTAGAAATGATTGAAAATTTTAGAAACTTTGTGAAACCTGTCCGTTAAGTTGTCTAAAAGTAAATTACTGATTCCCCTCCTTTCCTGCAGGTACACCATTCAGGACCTCCTGGATCACCCCTTCTTCCAGGAGAACACTGGCGTGCACGTGGAGCTGGCAGAGGAGGACGACATGGTGAAGTCGGGCCTGAAGCTGTGGCTGCGCATGGACGACACCAAGAAGCTCCATGGGAAGTACAAGGACAACAACGCCATCGAGTTTCTCTTTGAGCTTTACAAAGATGTGCCTGAGGAGGTGGCTCAGGAGATGGTAGGCCAACACACAGGCACTATACTGTGAGGTCAACCTTTACTGTTTCACTGACCCAGTTTGTCGCAGCCATTAGTGAGGAAATTGAATAATTGATTCCAGATCAGCAGATAGAGGCAACTTCAGCCAACCCACCATGCATTCTCTCCATCCTGATCTTGATTTATGATAATAGCTTTTTATGGGTTTTCAGGAAGAAGTTGACTAGATGTATGGTGTTGCCCCCCCCCTCTTATGTTTTAGCACAATTAAGCAGCAATTTCGTAAGGGTTCTTAAAACTTATTATTTTCCTTCTACAGCAATAATATTCTTCTAGGTGTAGAGTTTCAAGGTGTTAATAATTCCATGAATATTGTAGATTTTGTAGAAGTTTTACACACATACAGATATTAGCATCTGAGATCCTGTACAGGCTAAGCATCATAGTACATATCAGTCTGACATTTTTTGTGAAGTAAAAATTTCTCTTTGAGTCTCTCTGTCTTTTGACACTTGACCCCAGACAGTGAAAGCAGCCTCACTAATGCACCTTGGCATCATTATGCTTCTTTTATGGCTCTGTTATGACAGTAGGAACATTGAAATGCGCTTCAGCCTATGAGGAGAAAGCCTTGCCGAGTGTGTCAAGGGCACGGCTCAACATTTAATCATCAGTGGTTCGAAATGTGAGAGCGTGTCTCAGGAAGCAGCCGAGGTCATGTCTTTAATAATATAATGGCTCTCTTGCTTGTTACGAAACAGGCCCTTATGTCCTCCATAACCCCCTCAGCAGAGGTCACTTTTAATGAAAATGCAAGCCACAATTCCTTACTTGTTTACCTCTTTGTGGTAGTTTTCATCAAGATCAAATTTGGTATCAGCAGGGGACATCTAGTCCCGGCGATCTGCTGTAATCTGACTATGTGTTGAGAGGCAAGTTCGGACTGAGTGTCCCACTCTGCTGGACTGGGTGTCACGAGAGGCTGTGAAAGAGGCCAAACCGACAGAAGAATGTGGTCCGTGTTTGTTGCTTTTCCAAAACAAATTAGCATCTGTTAAAATTAAAACTTATGTCCCGTCAGAGGCCTTGCTATTGATGTCACAGCTTGCGTGATCAGGTCAATAAGTGCAACGGACCTGCGTAAATTCTCTACATATTACAGCAGCACACTGTGGACCGTGACTTATGCACTTGTTCATGTTGTGCCCTGACCGTTTTTGTGTGTTGTTATGCAGGTCGTGCTTGGCTTCGTGTGCGAGGCAGACTTCAAGCTAGTGGCCAAGGCCATAAGGGACAGGGTTACGGCCATCAAGCGGCAGAGAGAGAAGCTGAGGCGGCAGGCAGAGGAGCGGAAGAAGAAGCTGGAGCAAGAAGCCATAGAAGAAGAGCCTGAGCCTCATCCCCCTTCGCCTAAAGTCAGCGATGTTGTCGCAGCAGAGTCCCCCATCCCAGCCCTGACGCCTCCGGCCCCCATCCTGTCCCCCGTCACGAGCTCAGTGGACTCCGGTGTCAGCTCAAACTACCCTGCAGAACCAGAGGAGCCCGAGGCAGACCAGCACTTCCACATCCGCCACAACAGCCTGTCCTCTGCTAACTGTGAGCTGCTTAATATAACATCTCATACCATGAAAATGTTTCAGGCTCTCTCCATGTGTAGTGACGTTTCCAGCAACATTTTAGAACATGATAGTGTCATCAACTTTGAACTGAACAAGAATGAACAACTTGAACAGAACAAGAGTATATCTCATACAGCAGTCCCTGAAGGCTGAACACATGAGCTTTTAATGGCTTTGCATCATCATGAGTCCTTAAATTTCTAGTATGGTAACTTTAACGAACTAGTGAATGTTGTTAAAATTCTAAAATACTACATTTGAAATCATTGGTGGAATTAGTATTTAAATCCTTAATTTGAATAAATCTAGCAAAATCTGACTGTAAAAATATTCTTATACTCTAAAAGTCCTACATTCAAAAGTAAAAATATAGAAACAGCAAAATTATGAGTACAATACACTTAAAGTATCAAATTAACTATACTCATTATGCAGAATGGCCCTTTTCAGAGTGTTATATCACAAATATTGCATAATTGGATTATTATTCCTGATGCTTGTGTATGCAGAATTTTAATAAGGAAACTGGTCATTAAAATTAGGTTGAGCTACTTTTTACTATTTTATACACTGTTGGATAATTTAACTTACAGCAATACATTATATTTTGTCAATTATATGTTTGAAAGAACATTTTAATTTTGAAAAGTAACTAGTAGTTGTCACATAAATGTAGTGGAATAGACGTAGAAAGTAGCATAACATTTAAATACCTCAAAATTACTGCTCATATGTGTACAGTATTTGAGTAGATAAACTTAGTTATATTCCAGCGCTGTTTGAAACCATAACTTATATCTTGTTTCAGTCATATGCGTATCAAATTAGTCTGTCTTCAACCTTTGGCCTCTCCTTTGATTGTTTTGTGCTCCGGTCAAGAATTCATCACACACTCTTTCACTGCATTAGCTGAACAATTGTACTAAACAGAAAGTTGTTCAGATCTAAGAACACATGGGAAGTATACAGTGAAATGTGAAACTGTGGATTACTAAATTATTCAGTCCCTGTCAGTCAGATTTCTTGGAGTTTGTGAGTGTACACTGTAGTTATTGTTTTTACCTAAAACAACAGCCCAAATATTCTTTCTGGAGATTTTAGAGAATCAGTCTGATCTAGTCTAAATATATCCAGCATCTCCTGTGGGTCTTAAATCCACAGTGAAACCCTCTAAATTTTCTGCATTGGTGTCATTGTCATTGTTTATGTGTTTGTGCCTGTGTGTGTGTGTGTGTGTGTGTGTGTGCCTATGGTACAGTTTGTGTCAGTCTATCAGGCCACACAGTTGGTCACATGCTGATGATGATTATGTCCTGTGTTGAAACAGCTGACTGTGAGACAGACGGCTATCTGAGCTCCTCTGGACTTCAGGATCCGCTGGAGGCCGGCAGCTTCAACACGACCCCTCCCACCATGCACACCAACACCCCGACTGTAAACGGTCTCCCCATCCCAGCGCTCCGCTTCCCCTCGGTGAGTGGCTTCAATAAAGAGCTTGTTATCAGAGTGGAGAGTGCAGGATGGTGCAGGTGGAATGGAGGACTTTCAGGACTTCACAAGACCTCCTTTATCAACGTTAATACACTAATAATACACTCTGCTGACATACGTGTCATAGACACAATATATAGCTGAAAAGTAACACTTCACAATAAGGTACATAAAACCCTTAGGAGTGAGTGAGAAAAAATGTTCAGAACCGTTCAGAATCAAGAACTGTAGTGGATATTTTTTAACTTCTTGATGAGAAATTTCATCTGCAGAATGGACTCACTGATTTACTGTTAAATACACATTATTTTGTGTACCTTCTTTTATAGTTAAATAATTTTCCTATAAAGCAATAAAGCATTGTGTATCTCATCTGTTTTTCAGTGCTGTAAATGACTGCTAACACCGGTATAATGTTTACCATGTTCACAATCTTACTTTAACGTGTTAGCATGCTAACATTAGCTAATTAGAACTGAACTACATTGTAGCTGAGGCTGATGAGAATGTGACTAGTTTCACAAGTACTGAGTCATAAACCAAAGGATTGGGCAAATTCAAATCCAATTAAGTTTATTGTAATTCATCATGAGGAGGACATGAATGTCTGAGCCAAATATCATGGCAATCCATCAAACAGTCATTGAGATATATCACTCATACTCAACCATACAAATCAACCCCATGGTGGCACTACAGGAAAAGTCAGAGGATCATCCAAATCAGAGGGCCTCATCCTCTGGAGACCATGACAGCTTGGCCACAAACCATGACCATATACTGTACATGCTTATTTTTACCAAAGGGAATTGCCAATTTGGGGAATTTGATGTTAACTTTGTGTAGAGATAAGATAAGATTGAGGTAAATTAAATACTGCACTTAAAATTCATTATGTGGACAGTGTTTTCTGGTGACAATCTTGTGCTAAAACTGAATTAATCAAACTCTTCATTCATGTTTACCTTAACATATTTATTATTTCTATTCATAGAGTATTGCAGTATCCAACAACATAGAACATGGCAACTCAGGGCCCCCGAGTGGCTTCAACTCCCCCGTGGACAGGTAACACTCCTCAGCCTCCTTTTCTCTTTTACTCTGCTCTTTTTCTTGCCATCCAAGGAAAAATGGAGTTCAATAGTTCCGCCTTTACTTAAGTTAGAGACCTGAAAATCAATGTGAACCAAGCAGAAGTGTCCGGTCTTCCCTCTATAACCTCCTCCTCCTCCACATCTGTGGGGCTGTGACAACCAGCTTGAGGCAATCGACAGGCCCGTCTGTGTTTTTATTGCAGTGAGGCAGAATGGACCCTTGCAGGTTTCTGTGTGACTGGGTCTCAGATGTTGTGGAGGCCCTGTTTTCCATGTTGGTGGGATATTAGAGTGAGAGGGGCTTTATTCTCAGCATGAGAGCCGATAATAGATGTGTAGATCGTGTGTGTGTGCGTTGAGGAGTTTTCATCTGGGCTCCATCTTCTGTTCAGACACTGTAATGTTTCATAATGTTATAAGATGAAGAAAAGCAGCAAATCCTGGCTTACACGATGAATCTATTGTCAAAACTCATGTCAGTTAATTAAAAAATATATTTGTGTGCTTAAATACTGTAAATTCAGTGCTTTTTTGTAGTAAGCTGCTTGGTCCGTGATAGATTGCAATAAATGTCATGACAAGCTGAGTATTACGTTTCATAACAGCTTAGCTTAGCGCTGTTCAGGACCCAAAACATACTCCCAGTTGTTTAATTCCTCCTCTGGGAAAAGCCCTGGAATTCTGATGACCTGAAGTGTTCCCAAAGATCACAAAACATAAAAATCATTTGTAATAGCAACACAAATGGTTGACCTTACTTTGTTTAATTTCCATGTACTCTGTATTTAAAGGTGAAAACAGGCTTAGCTTTGAACTGAAGTTACCCGTGAGGTGGAGGTTTTTAAATAGAGACTGGTGGATGCTGCCAACCAGTAGGCCTGTAAATGTTTGCAGCCAGTGCTGGGAGGGGGGTTGGACAGGATGGGAGTCTGTGACTGCAGCAATCCAAAAAGGCCCAGGAGACACAATTAGCTGAACCAAAGCTTTTTATATAAAAAATGTTCTCCAGTTCTCTGAGACATTCATTGTTTAAACACAACAGATCACATGGACATGTGGCTTCCTCTGGATGAACACCGCCTTCCTATAGACTCTGAACAGGCCTTGTTAAACTGTAATGTTTAACTCTAGTGTTTACACCCAAGAGCCATTGCCACTGTAGCACATCAAGCCTTTATTTGACATTTGAGAGTGCTGTTTATTATGATGTGTGATGCCAAGACAATCAGCCATGATAGATATTCAATTCCTTTTACACTTATGTCGTAGATGATGAATTGACTTTGAAATTGCTATATGAGGAATGTTTCCGTGGCTTTTTCAGGGGTGTATTTTCTAACCGGCAACATGTATTATTTATTTCTTGGCAGCTATGCCTCCGATGTCACTTCAGGCTTGAGTGACGGCTATGAGGGCCTATCAGAGAAGAGTGACAAAACGGCTGCAAGGCGAACCGCTGCAAAGCTGTTCAGGAGGAGGGCGCGCTCAAGGCTGCGCATCACAGGGGTAAAATAAATCAAAAGTTTTGTCTAATTACAACACTGCAGATGCATTTAAGCACATCATAAACAAATAAATCAACCCCACTCTACAGACTGAATGACTGAATTAACAGAGGCATTTTATTTATGAGCAAGCGGTGTGGCTCCACCCTGATTGTGTAACATTATCAGTAGCTCTGCTGTTCTTTCCCCAGCAACCGCAGTGCATTTCTCTTCTGATCGGGACACTCTGTGGTCTTTTAACGAGCATATTTGGACTGGAGGCGGACACAGACAGATCATGCATAACCACATGTGCATACAGTGTTTCAAAAAGTGCACAGTACAATGCACACATACAGTAAACATGCTGCATGTTATCAGCAGACTCGCACACATGGCCCCATGTTTGCTCACACATTCACACATACACAAAAACATATTGTTCCCCCCTGTGTTTAACTGTGCTCAGTGTTTCAGAGAGTCAACAGGCACCTGTCATTAACATTGATCCTGTCCCTCTCTGCAGCTCTCTGATAAAGTGGACCGGGTGGTGGAGTGTCAGCTGCAAACACACAATGACAAGATGGTGACCTTCAAGTTTGACCTGGATGGAGATAACCCTGAAGACATCGCTGCTGTCATGGTGAGTCATTAGTAGTGCTTAGCTGTTAGCCAACAGGTATCAGATTCAGAATGTCAATAATAAATAAGTGAACTCACTCTGTCAGCTGATAAGTCTGGCAGATTCCTCTATCTCAGCTGAACGTACACATGATTTATCCTGCCTCTAGTTAACAGCTTTTTGTTTGTCGGTCCTGACTCTGACTGGTATTATGTCTTATCACTTACTGGGAAGTGAGTGACGCAGGTAAGCAGCCCCATTCCACTGTTATTGTCTTTAAGCTTCATTAGCGGCTGCAGCGGAGAGAGGTAGTGTAAATACGAGAGCCTGTGTGATGAAGGCGTGATGAGGCAGCCTGTGCAGCAGCACTTTGTGTTCACTGAATGTACTGTTTTCCTGACTCTTAAAACACAGTGGGCTTTTGTTTACTGAGTCTTGGCGCAGCGGGGGTGCTTGGCATCACAACAGCCCCCGTGGTTCTCAGTATACGGCTTTAAAAGGACTGAATTATGCCATGCTGACAGGAAACGGTCACCACGCCCCAACCCACAATTCACAGCAATACTCAGAACTGCATGAATATGCAAAACTCAAAACCTCCTCTAACAAACTGTTGCATTGGGGATTAACATGAGATGATTTATGTATTCCCCCCAAGAATAAGTATTACCTGAGGGTAGGTGGGTAGATTTCACAGACAGACACACAAATAGACAAGTACATCTAGTGTATTTAGAAGCATGTATTTTGCAGTGGTGGAAGTTCCATTTCCTTAAGTGCTGTACCCAAGTACAGTTTTAAAATACTTCTACTCCATTTTCTGCTACCTTATACTTCTCCTCTGCTACATCTGGGTAAAAAAATGCACTGTTTGTGCTGCACTTCACTTAGTTTACAGCTGTTATTAACGTTGCAGCTTTTATATAAAAGAACACATGATGAACTTCTGAAATATGATGCATTATTACGTATTTAATCACACAGCTGCATATACAGTCGGTAAAGTTAGCTCCACCTTGAACAGCTAAAACAGTAAATAAATAAAGAAAACGTTAGTATCATTAATCCAGTAATATGACACATCACTTTAAGTACATTTTGCTGCATACTTTTACTTACATTTTACATAAATTGCAATTACTTGTAACAGAGTATCTTCAGATTGTGGTTTTGCTTCTTTTACTCAAGTAAAGCGTCTGAAGGCTTCTTCCACCACTGTCCTTTGTGTCATCCAGGTGCACAACGAGTTCATCCTCCCGTCGGAGAAGGAGGGCTTCATCCACCGCATGGGAGATATCATTAAACGGGCCGAGGCTTTAATGACCAAAGACCAACCGGTCCACTCCAGTGGGCACCGACTCCCCCAGCCGGCGTTCCACAGCGGGGTTAACTCATTGTCCTCCTCACAGGTCAGCAGCAGCACCTGCTCCTTTCCAGTAATCCACATCACAGCATTGTTAGCTGAGAACAAAGCACTAAAAGTGACTGAGTGTGTATTTTACTGTGCTGTCTGATCATCATAAATTAGCTATAGTGTATCTATCTGTGCTTATTTAAGTCAGACCCATAAATCTGGTGCAAATGGAAGCCTGTAGAGTGAGTGCTCTCCTCACTGTCCACAGTCCCTCCTGAGACTTGCCCTTAAAGATAGAAGGTTAAGTGTTCTTAAAGCCACCTTAGATAGCACTTTCATTTAGAACATAATGTTTCTAAAAGCACTAATGTCATAAAACCCTGTGATTTGTGGAAACATACCCCGTGCCACCTTTTTTTTCCACATGTATTTGTTCCCACAACCACAGATCCTTTCCAGTGCTTACACCATAATGAACTTTCCAGTATATCTGCCCACATTGAATGAGTAAAATAATTTATGTTTGGATTTATTAAGCCTTTATGAATCAAGATTCTGTGAAGCTGTAAAATGAGGACTTCCAGGAAAGAAAAAAAAAAGAGTTGTTAGGAGCAGTGCCATCCTGTACAAGATATGACCTAATGCCTAATCAGATACAGTTTGTCCACTTAAGGAAAAGAAGTGTCTGTTCTGCCAGGATATGTTCCACTGTAGAACACAAAGACCAAATCTCCTTATGCCCTCTCTAGTAAAAATAATCAGAGATATTTGTAAATGATGGAGAAAAGAATAATGTGTGGTTTCATGTAGAGACAGAGACAAGTAAGAGCACCTACCTTGTTCACTGTGTTTCCGACCCCCTAGCTACATAATTACCCTGAACCACATTGGACAAATCTCTCCTGGCTTCACTCCAGCACCTGATTAAAAACACTACATGGACCACATCCCCTGAAAATCATTATGGCTGATCTTCCCAGCACTATCCTGCAAAAAAACCAGACCAGGCTGGTTAAGGCAGGAAGAAACCCACAAACCCATAGACTTATCCATCTACTGTATCTCTGTTCTGGCTCTTTTAACATCGTGCTATTCTGAGAGTTTTCAGAACAGACATGGTGTATAAATGGAGGTTGAATCCCTGGAAAGCAATACTTGTCACGGCAGAGCTTTGAGCGGAAGATGAAAAGTTAAAATATCATCAAACAACAATTCATTCATGGGGAGGACATAAACATGGTGTATATATACCAAATTTCATAGTATGTTGGCATAGTTGTTGGGTCATTGCTCTCAAAACCACAAATGTAAACCTCATGGTGGTACTAGAGGGAAAGTTAGGGGATCAACAGAAATGCCAAGACTTTGGCATAAAAGACTTCCTATGAAATGACCTTGTATGAATGCACAATGAAGCAATAATAGTTATATTAACTGGTTAATAAAATGGGTTTTATTATGGAAACAGCTCTTTGCAAATTAACAGTAGAATCTTTTAAACTGTCTTTGCACTAACAGAGAAAAGAGATCCACTTAATACATGTTGTACTACACATGTATTAAGTGGATAATATACATGAGGTCAGGTCTTGGGGTCAAATACATCAGCTGAAGTCTTAAACATCCAGTGTTTTAGTGTCTTGTTTAAAGAGGCATTACATGGATTTCAAATGAAGGGAATCACATTATGAGGCGTTACAACTTAGCCTGTGAAAACAGTTGTATAATATCTTCTGTGGTGATGGAGAAGCATTGTCAAGCCTGAAAAAATTACCCACTATAAACCACCTGAGTATTTTAGCTTTGGCTTGGAGACTACAAATTGAAAGACACAACACTAAAGTAGTACCACTTTAATATGAACACAGTACTCTCCAGTCCAGCTTCTACCCACCTTTTGGTGCTTGTGATCAGACCTACAAAGTAGCTTTGTACAGCAGCTGAATCATACCATACTTAGCATTTCAACATTTTTATCAATAATGAACAGAAGTGGAGACTGAGTTTTATCAACTGTGCTCTTTTACAGCCCAATCTGCACAGTCACACCCTGCCTCGAACACACTCGTCCTCCTCTCTGCCTGGTAAGTCTCACGTCTCGTCTGATTAACTTATTTCACCCATTCTGGGGAACCTGGGTAATTTGATGCTTGAGGAGATTATATATGATCTCAGTGAATTAATATCTCAGGACTGTGCTTTAAAAAAAAAATTCATGACATTCACCAATTAACATTAAGTGTGTGTGAGCTGCGTAATGATTGTCTTTCACAGCATGTCAGATTAATTTGCATTTGTGTGTTGCATCTTTTTTTGACTATGCATGATCATAGCGTGTGTGTACAAGTGTGTGTGTGTGTGCAGACGTGTGTGCACGGGCATCTACTTACGCATGTGTGTGTCTTGTCATAGACTTCAGTGTGGCTAACCCGAGTGTAGGGGCATGTGGCTCTCCCCCATGCCCCAATGGAGACGTCTTCAGTGCAGACATTACTTCATCTGGGCGACCTCTAATACGCTCGCAGTCTTTCCACAACGCCCCAGGTAAATAGCCCTCCACCCCTCCCTCTGGTCCCTACGTGAAGAGGCCTAGCATTGTTTACTGTTTCAGCACAGTGAAAAATACCGTCCTTTTGGCAAAGAATAAGTCAAAGTGAAGCACAGCTACCTCATAAACCCCCCTCCCTCCCCTCCTCAGGGCCCGTTTTTGGTATTGTTCTGACATTCGCATGGCGCCATCCGCCATCCCCACACCTCAAAGCCTTCGTCTGTCTCTGCCTTGCAGCAGGGCCTCTTGGGTAATTACCTCACCTGAAGGGCGCTTTTTGGCTTTTAGGGAGCTGTGAATGCTGTCGCTGTAAACCACTAGCTTTTCTCCAGTTCCGCGATAGTCGGCAACATCTGTTTGCCAGCACAAACTCCTGCAGAATTTCCAAGAAAACCTCCTCCCCCAACAAAGTCTGCTTCCCCACAGGAGGGGCATTTGAAGTAAATTAAAGAACACATATCTTCCATAAGCCCCCTTGTTTCAGCCTCAGCAGCCATCTGAACATCCTCATCCCCTCTTGTCATGTGTCCCCTCTCTGCTGGGTGTCCATTGCATGGTCGCTTGCGCAATGCCTCTTGGCCACCCGCCATCATTATAGAGTGTTGCCTAACCTACGTTTCCGTCAGCATGGAAAGAGCAGAGGCTGGTTTGCATCATCAGCAACAGGAGGTGTGGTTTGTAACTGTGGAGCCATTGTTGAGGTAAATGTCAAATCAATAGACCAGAGCTGGGATATTGGCATCCTAAAGTGTTCCCTAAGGAGTGATGTAGAAATCCTGACTACTTTAATCTCACAATCAGACCCAAAAAGTTGTGTACACACACGTGTGTTTCATTTAAACTCCTCGTAAAACATCCTACGTTAAAGCCCCACTCGCTCCATTGATGCTGAATCCCTCACAGCCATGTAATCCCAGTGTGCAAGTGCCCCGGTTTACAAATGCAATTACAGTCGGATAGTGTTCTAACAAAATGTCTTTGTTCGCCATGGAAACCCATTATTTATAAGTACGGGAAGGATTTATGCTCCACATGGCGTGTGTCTTGGCAGGGGGTTGAAGGAAGAATTGGACTGACCAAACCCTGAGAGGGGGGGTGGGGGTGGGGGGGTGAGTGATCTAATTTGTCTCTCTGGGTCAACTCTGTCCAATATTCCACTGCAAACCCACGGGGGGAGGGCATTCAGAATTAAACTTAGATTTTAATGCACAAATGAAATTAAAATTAAATGGAGATATTACGAAACTTTTTCCTTTTTCGTACCTGCTTCTTCTTTCACAGTTTAATTAAAACTGTTATTATGTCTTTGTCTCCCAGGGTCTCCTCTTCACTATCAGCACCATCACCATCCTGCGTCTCTCCTGCCCCACCACCAGCACTACCATGTACCCTTCATGGGCCACACTCACTTCCCATTCCCATACCCAGGCTCTTCGAGTTCTCCCAAGCCAGCAGGGATCCATCCTCCCCTGACACGTGTAGCCAGTAACCCCACCTTCCCTTCTGTTCCCTCCCCAGCCCCCGGGTCCCCCATACCTCCGAATGAGACCCCAAGCCCTGGCAGCAGTGAGAGCATCACCCTGTCCCCACCTGCCCCTCAGCATCCCAACATGTGGCCCCCCCACACACAGCCCTTGTTTTCCTTGGCTAATGTCATTTCCATGGCCATGAGCATGGCTCAGTCTTTCATCCCTCCCGCGAGCCTGCCCACCCAGGTGATGCCCTCCTTTCCGGGCTTTCACCCCCAGCTACCCACTCACATGGCCCCACAGTCCGGTTACCCCTCCATCTACTCACAACAGTACCAAACCCCACCGGCAGAGGTCCCTTACCCCTCAGCGGGCGTCCCAGCACAGAACAACATCTACCACAGTCCTGAGAATACGCCTCAGATGGATGGAGTCAGTTTCCCCCAGAGCAGTCATCCAAGCTGGCTGCATCCTGCTCCTCCACCCTCCATGCCTTCCACTCTTCCACTGGCTCCTCAGGAGCCTCTGCAGCAGGGTGGACTCTCCAGTCCCCCCAGCCTGACCCAGGAGGACAGTCTCAACAGTTATGTGGACCCATACTCAGCACAGGTTCCGCCCCAGGCTAAACCCAAACCACAAGTCTCCAGTTCAAACTCCTCATCAGATCTTTCCCCATCACCCCCAGAGAGCCCAGAAAGCACTGTGAGTCATTACTTTATATCTGTCAGTTAATCAGGTAGTCCGTTAACAGAACATTAATCAACAATTTGTGATTACTGATGAATTGTTTAAGTCATTTATTGAGCAACAATGCCCCTCAACATTAGCTGGTCCAGCTTCACAACTCCTGCCTCTAATCTCTGTTTTGAATGTTTGTTAACTGAATATCTTTAGGTTTTGAAGGATTGATTGAATCTGTTTTTCCCAGATTTAAAATCTTAGCACTACACTGTGTCAAACTTGCTGGGATCATTTTATGTAAGCTACAATCAGGCCAGGGATGCGTGTGACAATAAAACTAAGTTGGTTGCCTGCCATGAGTGATCGCTGAAACACTGAATTTTTGAAGGACATTAACGAATAAACACTTTTTAATATGCATCAGTCACATCTGGGTTAATATCCAATCTGCTGTAGCATTAATGGTAATATTATTTATTCTTCCTGTCTAGTTATCATCCTTCAGCACTCAGTTGCACCCCACCGTACCTACGATGAATGCCAGTAGCCCAAAACCAAAAGCCTCTTCCACTGAATCTGGTAAGAAATTCTGTTTCTGTTTCTCCATCTCTGCATCGTATGTCATTAGCGAGGGGCTGAGAGAGCTGGAAAATGACATACTGTATATATGTTTATGTTTGCAGCCCCAAACACCCCCCCACCCACCCACACACACACACACACACACATGCACTTGTGTATACATACAAATGCAACCACAGCCAAAGTTTTTCTCCTCTTCTCCATTTTCATGATGTATTAGGTCTAAATACAGTCTGATGTCTCTGTTACGGACAATTTGCCTTTTGAGTTGTTTTCAGTCCTCCTCTCTCTTTCTCTTCGTTGTATCCTCGGTGACATTATCACCTATTAGTGGTGCCACGGGAGTCGTTGCGTAACTGTCTGGATGTAATGTTCCGTTCAATACGAACACAAACGTAGGTGTGATTGCGGCCCTACCCACCGACACTGACCAATCAGCGAGCAGCCTCGCTCGTTACAGGCCTCTCCTCCCACATCCACACCTGTCAGTATTTATACCCACATTCAACAGAGTCCCTCTGTTTCAGTGGGCACTGGCCCAGAGACTCTCTGTGTTTACTGTAAGAAGGACACTTAGTGGGCGAACTGAGACACTGCAGATTTCCAGCCCTAAAATTGTCTGCAGATGTGAGTGCATGCAGATTGTTTCTGCTCTCGGTTTGAATGTGTCACCAGATAAACAACAACTGTCGCTGCTGTAAATTAAGGCCCTTGGGAGAGTACTGTTTTAGGAAATGAGACACACACACACAAAAACAAACAGAGTGATACCTCTGTGAGGTCCGTTGCCAAGAAACACATGATTAGATTTTAATCAGTCTGGAATGAATGTGGCTTTGTTGTGATGATCAATCAGCTGTGATCAGATTAGTGAACAATCACTGCTGTTTAGCCAGTGATTGGTTGTCACTCATATAAATTAGCTGTCCAGATGTTCTAACATCTTATTCAGGGACTCTAAAAGTAAGTACTACAACCTCCTAGCACTGATGTTACCTAATATAACCCATTTCTTTTTAAAAATACATACATTAGGATACTTCATCATGTAATTTGCATACGTTTTATCCTGAAGAGATTTAGTCAAGGTAAAAATGTTTTTAGAAATGCCTGCAGCAGATGTGTAGAGGACTAAGAGGCTACATAATAGCATTTACACTGATTAAAACCCTTTCTTATTTTGTATCACAGAAGTCCAGTTTGCACCGGTGACTGTCGGGCGATTCCAGGTGACACCCAGCATGGATATCCCTGCGCCTGCTGCGCCTGTAGGTGCTGTACCTCCTGCACCACAGCCTGCAGACAGCGGCAGCACCCCCTCAGAGAGCAGCACAGAGGAACAGGGGGAGTCTGAGACCAGCCTGGGCACCTCCCTCACCATGTCCCCTCCTCACCCACACCTCCACAGAGGGTCGACGGGGGTCCTCCAGGAGGTTGACGGGCAGCTGGGGTGGGCTGGGAGCCAGGAGCAGCAACAGCAGCAGCAGCAGCACCAGCAGCAAAACCAGGACAGAGGAGAAGAGGAAGATGAAGAAGAGGATGAAGAAGAGGAGGAGGAGGAGGTAGAGGTGGAGGTCGTTGGAGAACGACAGAGAACGAGGAAGAGGAGTCGGAGGAGAGCGTACAGCCTCAGTCTGATGGGAACGTCTGCGGACAGCGGGCTCTCAGTGACGGCTGCTGAGATGGAAGGGAGGCTGTGGGACGGAGCAGCAGGCAGCCCACAGTACAGCAACGCCCTTCACCACCTATGGATGATGACTTACAACCGCAACGCTCCCTACCTAAGCAGCGATGACTCGGACAGTGACGATGAAGAAATGCTGGAGGAGCTCCAAGAACTCAGAGAAAAGTAAGTGACACCAGTGAAGTCCCCCAAAATACAGTTCTGTACTTAATAGGTGCTGTAAATAAAATATTAACAGAAAACAGAAGACGACAGAAGTAGTTTCATCAGAAAATGCTGAAGTCAACTAGATGAGATTAAATAGGGAGGAACATTAGGAGCTTTCATCAGGAGTCTTACACTCTCATGGACATCAAATTCAAACACACTCAGTGTCACTGTTTCTTTATATTGTACGGTATGTGTGGTTTATGGTAAAAGCTTCAACAACAACTCTACTGCATGAGGAGAAAAGCAGAAAATCCTCACATTTGAGAAGCATGGAGAAAGAGAATGTTGTACATTTTTGGCTTGATAAGTAACTGAAAACGATATTTTTCCAAGCAACAAAAGCAGACCTTCAACAACTTACTTGATATTTACTTGCTTATTTGTTACTTTTTATCCCTTATCAGACATCTGACAGAGGTGCAGGCCCTGCAGGCTGCCCAGAAAAGAGAGATTGAGGAGCTGTATGAAAAGATGGGGAAGGTTCCTCCCCCTGGCATCGTGTCTCCTGCTGCTATGTTATCCAGTCGACAGCGCCGCCTGTCCAAGGGCAGCGGTTTCCCCTCATCCCGCAGGAACAGCCTGCAGCGCTTGGAGATGTTGCCGCTCCAAGGTAAGAAAGAATATCCACATTTCTCTCTGATAAGGAACTTGTCAGTTAATCTAGTAAACATGTGACAACTTAAGTTTATGTACTGTTTGTTTCCCTAGGTATCATCAGGAGAAACTCCCTTGGAGGCAGCAGCAGCGGCTCCCAGGATAAACCTAGCAAAGGGGTCACCTTTGCCACTGACATTAGTAGAATGGTGAGTGGTCATGGCATAAACAAACTTGTTGAACTCCACAAAAATGCAAAAAAGTTAAGTCTTACATTGTGTTTTTTCCATCTCACTTTTCTAGTAAGAAACGTTCAGCCAAGCACGCTGTATATCTGGACTACCTCATCTGAAGTGTGACTGCAGTGGTCAAACCCGTCCTAAAGGAGGATCACTTTAACACTTTTCACTGGCACACGGATCAGCAAAAAACTGCATCACCTCTGCCAGGTCACATGGTTCTGCCAGTGGTCATTTACCTCAAATGTATAGAAACTTTTATCAGCAGAGCTGGATTTACACAGGAACTGTAACATCCAGTTTTCAGCCCTTCGTCAGATTTGGTGAATTTGTTGCAGCTGAAGCACAGAATATCTACCCAGTCTGAATCATGTTAAAACTGTTGACTTTTGCTCTCTTGTAAATAGAGTCACACCGAACAGTTCAGAAGTAACTGGCTTCAGTCCAGGCTGCCACACAGTACACTGCAAAATGTCACATCAGTTTGTTTTAAATATTTCCTCTGAACAAGCTTTTTGAATTTAACGCAGTCAAGTGATAGTCAAAGTGCTGTAATTGTAGCATTTTGAGCTACAGTACAGCAGCACCTGCTATGACTCTGACCCAGAATGATTTGTATAGTTGCTGTTTTCCTGCTTGTCTGACTCACTGCAGTTAATCAGTCCGAGCACAGTAATGTGAACCACAGCAAAGCTCTGACTCTCACTGACAATTGTTGTGCACAGATGACAACATTATGGATAATCTCACAATTTATTTGCTGTAGTTTGTTAATAATGTCTCAGCACCTGCTGACTGTACAGTGAATATACTCTGATTGATTACTGCCTTCCAGAGAGCAGTCTAGATACAATTACAGATATTTGATTTATTCAAATATGTATTATGAAAACATTTTGTTGTATTACGTCTTTTTTTAGTGGTTTTGACATCTGATAAGATCACCTACATACTAGACTCAGCTCTGACATTTTCAAATGTCGTGAAGGTGATTTTTCATGTTGTACAGCAGTACAATGAGGAGATAGCATGAAGATTACTGGATCAGGAAGAAAAGTTGAACAACACTTATAAATGTTGGCATGTAGCTAGTTTAAGCAGAAAGGTGCAGAAGCATAGAGAAGATCAATTTTCAAACACTATAGCTGGCTTAAAATGGAAAAGAGGTATTTTCTCATATCAATTAGTTGTGAAAAATCCACCTAGGTTTTAGACTACTGGCTTTCCCATTATTTGTTCATGTGTATATAGTAGAGTGCATTTATAGATCATGTTTACAAGAGTAAACAAAATATTTCAGCAACCTTAATTCTTGCTCAAGCAAAAATCATATGTGTTGCTTGTTCCATAGATCAAGCACCTTGTGCACTTTAGTAAATTCTACTTTGATTCTCAGTCATTTAACACATTTGTGGACAAAACTGTGCTCCCTTGAGGAAGAGCTGATATGTTGTCCTGTTATTTTTCCATAAAGAGCGGTAGAGGATATTGTCCAGTTTATGTTTGATCACAATATTTCATATTGGATCACAGCAATGATGATCTACCTTCCCGCAGTTTTAAACAATTAGTACATTGAGGGACATGGAGAAATCAGTCCAAGCTGTGAATCTGTAGTTGCCTTACAAAAAAAAAGATATATATATATATATTCACAATACACACTGAATTTTCCGGCAGTTGAACTCCTGCAAGATTCGTAATATATTAAGAGACATTTCTAAATTTTGAATGTAAATATATAATTATATTGCTTTCTGAAGCTGCTGTCCTGCCATGCTGAATCTGTGCCTTTCCCTTAACAATGTCTTATTTTATATTTTTACTCTTGAGATTTGGTGGCTAGATCAGAACTCTGTATATCAAATTTTGGCAAAAATAAATGCAACTGTAAATACCACTGTTCTTATGTTATCTTTACTGCACAAAGACATAACTGTGTTAAAAGAAATCCAACACTTCTGATTTTTATTCAATAAATTGTCACTTTTTTGACATAAATAATACGTTTCAACAGGTTAATCTGTGTGTCATTTCAACAGTGTCGCTGGCATTCTTTGCTGTTAAAGGCCACTGTAATATGATTTGCTGACTGAAATTTAGCTTATTCCCTCTCATACGGTTTTCACTTCACATGATCAGGGCTGAAAACCTGTCAGATAAAGGTTTTAATTGCTCTTAAGTCTAGGCCTTTTGCGTAGGATGTAAGGTCATGTGGAGGCCAGCGGATTAGTCCTTTCCAGTGACAGGTAAGCTTAATCAAAATCAAGACACCTCTATAGTTTAAATTCAGCAGCCTAACCACACAATCACCCTTCACAATCAAGACACAACAAAGTCCAGCACTGTCTCAGCATGGAAAAAAAAAACAGCAGCCAGTCATGGAATATCAATCAGTGGCTTCAGTGTCCTCATAAGTCCCTTCTTGCTGAAGTGCAGGACAGACACACAGTCCAAGAACAGGCAGGAAACTCATTAATCTCAGTTAGCTCCAGTCTTTGGTCCCTGCATTTGTGCACGTTTGGCCTCTTCATCTAGTTCATCCATGATCTTCTCCTGGGAGACGGAGAAAAATGTGTAGCCATCTGATGTGAGGAGCAAGGGGTCAAGGCAAAGTAGTGGAAGCGAGGAACATAATATAACAGACGTGAACGCATCCTCGATAGTTTCTTTCTCATGTCTATAACTTTACATAGCAAAAGCGAGCTTCTGTAAAATAATTTAAAAAAAAAATACAGATAGCATACTTTAATATTTAATTACAGAAAGACAACAATGTGGCTTTAAGAGGCAGCTAAATGTTACCTTCAAGTTTCAAACACCTTGTTTGTCCGGAACATCGCGACGGCACCAGGAAGACACCGCGGTTAATCTTCCCTAGTTTAGTTATTCTCAAAACATTGACAGTATATGGTTAATAACATTTAACGCAAACTGGCGAGTAACCAAAGGATTTTTAGACAGACTTGACATTTATCTTTTCATTTATTACACTCCACAGTTTCTTTACAGGTAAGCTCTCAATCTTAGCCAGCTATCATGCATTCAATGAATCGGTCTAACGGCCATTGCTTCCTAAAATAAAAGCTGCACAGTTAAATTAGCTCAATTGGGCTCAGTATTATGTTGTGTTAAACACAGATGTCTTACTCAAACCAATGGACCACGGCGTAACTGTAGCATGCTAAGCTAATCTTACATAGTTCACCTTGTGTTGACGTTAAGTGTGCTCGGCAAGGATACAGATTCCCATTACGATAGCTCCGATGGCGAGCCCCGTGACAATGTTTCGCCCCCGCAGCTTCTGTGTTTTCTTCCTCAACTGTTCACGCTCTACCTGTCTGATGAAATACATCTGTTGAGTAGAAAGACCCTCTTTGGTCGGGTCTATCCTGGTTGCAAAGGGAGCATCGGGGTCCTTCTGTAACTTGTCAGCCATGTCTGCAGTCAGTCAGGGGTGTCTGGCTGTTTCACAACGCTAATGCGCACCGCTGCATTTCAAATGATCAGCCGCACCGGCAGCGTTTAATCGCACTGCGAGTAGCCCATCAGTATGTTGTCAGATCTGCGCCTGGAGGACTGAGCTGTAGAACGTACAACGTGCAACATCCAAACAAGTCCTCATGTCATCTTTGGTTCCTACCCGCTGACGTTGAAACCAGCTTGGGAGCAAAACCTCGAGAATAGCTCCATCTTCTGGAAAGTATAATCTTCAAACACTTCCTACTCTTGGATTTACTATTATTTTTTGACAGAAGTGAACAAACTCTTAAATCTAAACTTTGCCTTTTCCCTTTGTGAATTTAACGTGTGTGCTTATAGAAGTCAGCTACCAGTAATTGTAAATGGCGAAAAGATTATTTTGTTCTCCGAGTCAAAGTATAAGTTTCAAGTTTCGGGAAGCCTCTTTTGACCTACTCGCAGATTTTCTTATTAATCTCAACAAAAGCAACAAAGATAACCTCAACAACCTATCTAAATGTAGTGGAAGCTTCAAAGATAAAAGACTCATTGGTAAGTAGGCTATATCTTGCCCCAGTTTCATTCTGCTAATACAGAAACGTTCTAATTGTTCTGTTAATCAAACGAACTCCTAACGTTAGTCGAACTATGCGAGTATGTTATTTTAAGGCTATCTGCTTGGTTACGCCATTAAATTTCAACATTTTTGCTTGAGGTTTGCAAATACAAAATATTTGAATTTCTCCATAGGTCATCCAGGTAAGACAGCTGTTTTTAAATCTCTTACGTTACAGTCACAGGTGTGACAATTAGCTAGATAAATACCTCCTCCACTGCCAAATGTTTTATTCCCTTTTTAACTATTTATTATTATTTTTACAGGTATATACATACATGATCCACATTGCTACAGTCATTTCAACAATGGGATAAATTCAAAACAAAATCTGACACTGTACCTCCTATGAGTGCTACAATAATGTACTGTATATGGAGTTGGCTACTATCAGTTGACCTGCGGTACGTTTTGTGTTCTTATAATACAATTCATGCTGTAAAGATTTTTCAGATGGTGGGATTGACTACGTTGTAAAAGCCTGGCTCTGAGTGTCACACTAAGCCTCAGTGCACCCTGTCATTACTCTTAAATCTTTCAAACACCTGGGATTGTGAGCCCTGTCATTATGGATGCTGATTCTTAATACCAACTCCTCTCCCAGTCTTCCAGCTGCCAGCATCTCAGTAGACAATCTCTGCTAGTGAGGAGGAGCAGATGGAAAGCAGTTTTAATGACTTCTAATGAACGTCCATATGCCTCTTAGTAGTTAACATAACAGCTAAAATGCAGCTTATTTAAAACAAATTCACGGGGATACCTCTTAAACATGCTTCTCCTGTTTTCACTGCTGGCTTACTTAAGTAACCTGCCAATCTCACAGCTGGAAGGGAATTTCCAAATAAATACTTTAGTTTCTTTCAAACTAACTTGTCAGTAGGAAAACCAGCCAGTCACGATACAGTTTTTTTTGCCAGTGTTTGGCTGGTGGGTGGTGTTGAGAGCCCAGCAGGATTGTGATTCAGTGTTAGATGTTTTACTTACATGGATCTTAGCTGTTATTTCACACTAAATAAGAATAAAGAAAAGAATTTTAAACAAATATTATGCACCCTTAATGATCCCCTTTATAGGACAATCTGGACTTAAGTGTTATTTTATATTATCCTCCAGAGGGCAATTTGTACCTTGATAAATGATGCAAAATATTCATAGTTTTTCATTTCCTTGTGTTCCATGTGTCAAATTAACATCACTGCAGAGAGCTCATAAATGACAGTGAATACATGGAGAGTTATCAGATTTCATTTGAATGATCCCATTTCACAGAATTACATGAGATCTGTCCTTGTGTCACTTTACACTAGACTGCCCAGACACATTTACTGACTCCATTTTACTGCAGGCATGATATTGCCTTACAAATTCCTTTCTACAAATGTCTTTGGTATGGTCCAATTATGGTCTGTCAACTCTTTCCCAACATGCTTAGCTCATGCCTTCTTTCAGAAAAGGACTTTTCCGTTTTGCTCTCTGCATATGCATTGCTATATATTTAGAGTACATCTTCCTGATGACCGAAGAACTGACACTTGATCCACTGGCTGGATACCATGCCATTGAATTACTTCAAAGGTAATGAATAGCAGCACATTTGCCTTCCTATCCCACACCTTATATTATTGGTTTAGTCATGCCTTCATGTGAATAATTATTTCCCTTAGGTTCATGGTCAAGCACCTCACAGATTTGCTCACCACACCCACACCTCAAGGTGCAGCTGCTGATCAGCCAAGAAGTTATGAAGATGCTATTTTTGACAAGATCAAGGAGAAATTCCCCCTCATCATCTTCTCCTGTGTGCAACTTGCGAGCAAACTGTCTTTGCACAGTCATGTAAGTTCTGAGATGTCTGTTATTAATAACTTTACATTCTGTGTGATTAAAAATAAGATAATCTCCTTTAATTTTTCAATTTTTAGATAATCGACAACAATACTGCTGTACAGTTCCTGCATTCAGTTGGCCACAGTGTTTCCAAGCAGGCTCTCTTGGAAACAGAGCTGATGATTTTAAAAGGGCTTGAATTCAGACTAAATGCTCCAAATCCTCTGACATACGTGGAGATCCTTCTGGAGGTGCTTGGTGAGATATCTAACACAGAGCAACTTAGGTTAAGTGATGGGATGTAAAAGTAATTGGGTAATATTAATGAAAAGAGCTCTGAAGATAATCATATCTATATACACCCTATACTGATTTGTTGCAATCAAACTTTTGTAGGACACAATGAGCCATCCATCCCTGTGGAGCACCTGTATGGCTTGTGCTGCTATGTTCTCCAGTTTGTCAGCCTACAGAAGACTGCCATCTACGGCACCTTGTTGAAGACTACCACTCGGTGTGTCAGCCCATCCAGAGAACAGAGGTATCACAATCACCTTTATGCCACATTTTCTGATGTTTTGGGACAGGTGGTTAGCGTCATGGTAGAGTGGGCAAGCTGCTTGATTGGCAGTTGAGTAGACTGCAAGCAGCTGAGAACTGTCAGTGTTTTGGTTTCACATTCTGTCTTGTGCATCATGTTTCTCACGGCTTGTCCCCCTGCAAGACATTTACCCAAGAGCTATTTAATTATGAGTCATACAGCCTAATTGTTTATGGGTATGTTATTATTAATAACTGATTTTTTGGCCACTTGGAGGCAGTGGAAACAAGTTGTGAACACAACACCGGCACATGCATCAGAACTGACTTAAAGTGATATCAGATATGGCAAAATGGCTCAACAGAGCCCTCTTCAAAGATTTAACAAAGTAGCCACCGTGGCACATTTCACTGAGATGTATGAAATTTGGTAGCAACATGTAACATCCCAAGTCAGCATCCCCAGCGTGTAGAATGGGGCCAGGGCCTGATCTGTTTGCAGTTTTAATTTGAAAGTTTGAAATGGAAGTGGTGGAAATGGAAGTGCAATATTCACTCTCTAAGACTGCCTGTGCAAAAACCAGAGAGAAGTTTGTGACAGTGACTGAAGACTGCATGCTTCTTGGAGTTGGTGTCATTTCTGTGGCTACATTCATCCTCTATGCTAGAAAATGGGAACAGGTGAAGTACTTTTGGGTCATATAAGTATGTAAACACTGTAATTTAATCACACTTACAGTATTGTTAGTTCTCAGCTTTTTAAAATGTTAAAAACTGTAGATGATGTGTGGACATATGTAAACATATCAAGTCATCAACTTTATCCAAGTTAAGTTACTGTTAGTGTGTACATAATCTGTTGCAAATACACTGCAAACAGTTTTTATTTGTGTAGACTTACTTTCTCTTCATGCATTACAGGTTTTGGGAGAACTGAGTCATATCACAGGAATCTCAAGGAAGAGCATCAGTGATTTCACTCATGTAACACTGATGCATATTGTTAGACCCAGTTCCCCTGTAATAGCATTCCTAAAATAGTGACACACACACACACACGCACACACACGCACACACACATATATATATATATATATACACACATACATTTTAATTGTACATTCTGTAAAGTTACATTAATATTGATGTTGCATTTGTGTAAAATGCACTTATAATGTTGACCCATCAGTATAGATTATTTTCTAAGTCTGCTACAGCCTTGTTATAGCAATTAACTCTTGACACTTTGGAGAAGGTAATAAATATTGCATTAAACAATAACTTATCCTCAATATGTTGTATACTGTATACATTCCCCATGCCACATTGATCCATTCACTTAAATTATACGCATTGTAGTTTATTGTAATACTTGGGTTTAGTTTCATCAAGATATATAAAAAAAACAAAAGGAAAAGGGATGAGGATCAAGTGTCAGATGTCTCCGGTGAGTAGTTTCTCCTCTCTCTGATTCTTCTGAGTCCCTTCCTTATTAGCATTGGCAGTGAACGAGTCTGAGAAAAAAACAGATAGCTACTCACTTGATGTCAAATAAAGATTTTCATTTTCCAAATTCTGTGACTGTCTTATACAAAAATATAACATGAAGTTTATTATAAAAAGCATATAATTTAATCGTCAAAAACTGTTTAGTGACCACAAAAACATATTTCAACTTGATGCTGTTTCCAAATTGGCATATAGGATTTAGTAGGATATTGTCACAGTCATAATTTTCATCATATCAGTCAGACGTTTTTATTCTGTCTGACTCCTAATGTATTCATTTATCTGGGTAATAATTACTGTCATAGTCCTATAGGAATATTGTACTGAACTATGAAGTTACTACTATGAAGTCACTTTGACATATCAAAGCACTTACTGATAATAATCAATCTATTTATAGTGGTAATCATTCAACAGAAGCCTCAGGGGTTTTCCTGGTGGCTGTATGATGTGTACTACGTAACTGCAGCATTGTAGTTTCAGTTTGGACCTTTTCTCCAAAGACCTCAGTGATAATAGTGAGTGCTACAGAAGAAGGACCAACCTATACTGTGCATTATGTGCAATAACATATTGGATGATTAAGTACTGGTAAAACAATCATATACTTCGCATAGTTACCCCAAGGGATGACCGGGTAGCTGTGGGCAGCGATGGCAAAGCTCTCGGGGGTGACAATATCATGGATGGGCTAGACGCAATTTCTTCTACTGCTTCTTGGACATGATGTTCAGCAGTGTCATCCACCTAAACATGTGTGGGAGCAAGACAAAAGTGCTGCTAGTACAGTCAGAATTCTTAAAGCAAAATAACGCAGGCTGAGAAATTCAGAAGATGATTGTTCATGTTACCTGTTCCTGCTGGTCATGTGGCTCGTCAAAATAATCCAAATAAGATGGAATCAGGACTGATGTTAGCTTCCCCAAGCAAAGTTCACAACTTCTAATAGCAGAGATCAATGTCCCTAGAAAAGTAGACAAGAGCTTGCATAAACATATGAACCACTTTGCAGTCATTGTTATACACTATGGCAAATTCAACTTTCACCTTTCAGCTGTCCACTGACCTGACAGGAATCTCTTAAGGATCCATTTCCTGATACAGTCATGGTGAACAAACCGCAGGCTTCCAGAACACAGGCAGGGTGTCAGCAGAGGGTTGGTTGGTGAACTATCACCACTGTGGCAGATCCGACACTGGGCCTCCTCCTCCTCCTCATTAAACAACTCATCTAATATCCTACAGAGAGCAGCAATGGTACATTCGAATTGAGCCTGACAAGAGTTTACACTCTTAGCTTTTTTAACACATCTGAATCAACGTCCTGTCTTTGATAAGATAGAATTGAGACTAATATGATGAATAATTTGAACGATGATTTATGACCTGATGCACAAATCAAATTTATTATCATATTACTATCATAACAGTCAAATTACATATTCTATTAGTTGCTAGTAATGTATTCACCTATTTTTTTTTAAAGCCAGGCCCCTTTGTCCTGCAGATAACCAAATCTGTTTTTTAAGAATAATTAGTATTTTACCTTTGCTTGGGTCTGCATGCAGTCTTTTTGTTCCTATTTTTTAGAAACTGAGGTTCTTTGGCAGTAGCAGCTTCTCCCTGGGCCACTTGACATTTTTGAGTGTGTTTGTCCTCTTTCTCATCACTAAATCTAATCAGGCCACCCAAATTCAGATTCGCTAGCTTTTCAGTAGTCCTCGGAACCCAGACCTCATCACACCACTCCTGTCTGTCAGTGGTGCTGGTTGACCTGCAAGTCTGCAGGCTATGCGGGGTAGGAGTGCTGCAAAAGAGGCTACCAAAGTTTAAATCTGTCGGAGAAACTGTCCTCGGAAAGATCCTCCAATCTCTCTTTACATCTGTGGCCTGACAGATGGCTAATAAGTTATCATCAGCCTCCTCTTCAGATTCAGATGTATCAAAAATGGGAAGATGTGGAGCAGTGGTGGTACCTCCCAGGAAGTCATCCAGAGTCTCAACAGTGGATGGACACCCAGAGTCTATGATCTCCTCAGTGTTTGTTTTGTTGAAAAGGTGTTTCATCTTGTTCTCGCTCCTCAGGATGTCTTGGCTTTGTGTTTGTTTGCTCGCTTCCCCACAGGTGGATCCATTTAATACGCCGTCTTTCACATGCTTAGATCTGTGCTTGTTATGATACTGCACAGGGTGTACTTGGTTGCCATGGAAAAGGAGATACAGAAAATCTATGCTCCAAAAGAATTCAAACACATTGGCTTGCAACAAAAATACAGCCACTATCAAATAACAGTTGATATTATGAAACAACACAGAAGCTAAAAAAGTAAATGAATGAGTAAATGAAAAGTAAAAGACAAAGCACCAGGTAGTGAGAGACTGGCCAGTTGCTTCCTGCTATAACCTGCAGTGCAAAATGTATCCCAGAAAACTTACATCTGGATGCCAGGGGGGACTTTCCTCCGTGGGGAACCTTTGAAGTCATTGCCAGCTCTGCAGTCATGCTCTGGGTTGCACTAGAGATAGCTTGAAGGCAGGACACCGAGCCTTTGTTCCGTGAACTCCCTGGCTGAGACGAAGCACTTTTCCCAGAGCTGCAGGGGGACGACTGCAGGTGGCAAGCAAAGAGGGTTTGGAGTCTAAGACTGTCTCAGAAAGCTGTGTTTCTTAAGAGGGGTTTTGGATGCTGCTGTTATGCAACTTTGGTTAAATGTTGTGGGTATATTCCACAGCTGGTGTCATTTCAAATTTGCTCTCCGATGTAATGTGAGTTCTTACTGCTGTGTTGTTACCTTTGAGACCTTCTTTGCAGCTAACATGGGCTGCAATAGTGATGAAAAAGTCTGCATGCCAGGAGTCTTTTGTTTCACCACGGTATCTGCCCTCTCTCTATGATCCTGACTCTGGCAAAACCAGTCCAAAAATAAGCAATGATACAGTCAGATACAGTGCAAGAAAAAAATTTTTTTTTTGTAAAAATTAACATGCAACTTTCAGCACCTGATTGTCCAAATTTGGTTGCTTCCGCTGCATCCCAAACATACGTAGTGTTACTGAGGTTTTCAGCACCCTGTCACTCCCAGTTTTGAGGTACAACCCTAAAACACAAAATAGCTTACAGAGTCATAATTATAACAGATGTCAGCCAGCTAGTGTGGAAGAACATTTGCAGGCTCAGATATCATCAGGTGTGAAATAATCTTTGAGAAGGCATGACTGTGGTGAAAACACCTGTTCCCACTGCCAGGTGTATTAACTGTGTGTCATAGGCTGTTACAGTACTCTGCAGCCTCAAAGCCAAGGTAATGTTACAACCTCAGACTTGCACTATTATCAACAAGTTGTTATGAGGGGAAACACTGCCCGTGATACCATAGACTATATAACATTTATAATCTGAATATATTTCCATTTATCATAACATAAATTGACAGGTATAAAAAGAAAAATGCAAAAATGTAAAGATTTAATTGTGCAAATAATTGGTTTGTTTTTATGTGTGTGAGGAAAATACTAAATCTGGGTATCCTTTTGAAAAATAGACATTTGTGAATGTTAATTTTTATTATTTTTTTTTACCCTTTTATATCGATTTACAATTTAGATTAATATTTGGATCCTAACATTGAAAATGCATTATTACTTTGTTGAAAATAAAATTTTAATATAACCACTTTAAATCAAAATTACATCTGTAAAAGATTAGCACTTTAAAAAAAACATTTTTAAAACGAAATACAGAAGAGCGTTGCCTGTACATATGCCAGATGTATTAAATACTGTAGATATGATAAATCACTACAAATATGCAACACCACAACATATATAAATATAGGCTAATGGCGTATAAAACACTTTAGACTCACTCTTTAGACGGATGGATGTGAGACATGAAGGCAGACCTGATGTGAAGTTTACCGCTGAAAACACCCTCGTGTATTTCTGTTCAAATGACACGTTTCCATGGAGATTCCGTGCCTGTTTTAGATAGATGCCCTCTATAGAGATGTGTAGAACAACTTTACAATTGGTTGCATTACGTTGAACGTGAATTCGACGTTACTTGTCACTTAGTTTTTTTTTTTTTTTGTTTGTTTGTTTTTAATAACTGAGCCTCCGGTTACAGTTTTTATTAGTCGCCATATTGTTCTATTAGCAGTTTTGGTATAAAAAAAAAGCATTAAAATATATTTAAAGTACTAAAAGTGAAAGTACCCATTATGCCGAGTAACTGATTTTCGAATAACGCATGTTACATATACATCACTTTAATGTTGCAGCAGGTAAAGGTGGGGCTAATTTTAATTACATTATATAATGTCTGAGTTGTGAATTCCTCCTTTTGGATTAATTAATGTCTTATCTGAAGCTGTAATAATACGCCATAATTCATTTGTTATATCATATTTGTGTTATTAGTTTGAATCTGTAAAGTAACTAAGTTTGCAAATAAATGTAGTGGAGTAAAAAGTACAGTATTTCCCTCTGAATTGCAGTGGAGTAGTGAGTAATGGAAGCACCTGAAAATGATACAGGTGTAGGCATTTTACATGGTGGATATGATGTGATCTGGTATTATGTATAGGTTATTGCCATATCAGACACACATTTAATATTTTTGTTCACATTTGAAAATATTCAACAGCACAGATTTCTGTCTGGACCTCTGCTCCCTCATGACACACAACCACATATCGCTGATAAAAGCACAGACCCTGTGATCTTTTAGTCGCACATTAGCATAACATCTGCGAGTAGTTTAAAAGACACCTACTGGCATCACACACAGAGGAGCTAGAGCTCTAGTAGATTAGTAGAAGATCCAGGGCCAGAGTCACTCTCTTACCTCTCTAGCTCCCCACGACTCTGCTGATCTCCCTGCAATCTTGTGTTAGCCCCCATTAATCTCACCTCCCCTTGCAGTCGGTTAACGGGAGATTGGTCTTTGCGCTCACCTTTGCTGTTTTCATTCTTTATATTCAGACAGAGGGACAGTACAGGGGAAGACAAAGAAAGAGAAAAGGCTGTGATAGGATTTGATTCAAGTGTTTCCAGAGGTGGTGGTGGTGGGGGTTTACCTCTCAGCCATTATGGACCACCTCGTCCATCACACTCACACAGACACACATGCCCACACACATGCACACACTGTGTCAGAGCCCCTGCACCACAGCCAGTTTCCAGGGCCTCCCTCAGGTATTTCTCATTACCATTTGCAGAGAGGGGACCCTTTTAAGTACAAATATGCCCTTTGGCAGGTTTGTTACGTCTGCCAACTGAATGATATATTTAGGTACAGTGCATACAAGCTGAGAGGTATGATGTTGGCATGCCCTAATCTGGCAAATGTCATATATGGCAGCATCTTCTTTCTTAGAGACTTTAATTAGTTTTTATGATATAGTGCACAACATATTTGCTTTTTAAAGATATAGTATACTTTTATTAGTCAAATGATTATGAAAGGATTCATCTTTATTAAATGATAACTGAGCAGTTAAGATAAAAATAAACATATAGCCCATGTACACAACAAAAACAAAACTGGAAAAGCAGTTGTTGACTCAATGGGAATAAGAAGACTTTGGTGATTTGTTCTTACTGTGAAGCTCACACTTGAAAGGACAAAGGTCACAAAACTGTTGATCCTACAGATGTTTATTCACTATGTGTTGATAAGGTGTTGGAGAGGGTGTTGTCTACAAATCAGTGGTGCAACTAAGTAAATATACTCAGTGCTCACTGAAAAAGAAATGGCCACACTGTAGATGTGTGCAGAAGCAGTGTGCTGAATACTGGTTTCGAATTAATCACATGATGAGAGAATAAGGAGATTATAGCTAATGCCAGATAAGTACATTATCACTCACTTAATAGTATGTACGAATCAGCACTTAACATGGAGGTAAATAAAAAGTGTTTAAACTTTAACCATTAGAACAACAACAACAAATATAATCAGCATAAATTATTCGCAAAATATAATTACATTTTTTTCCTTTAGTTAATCTTTTCAGCAAACATTGTAGTTTAATTGTGATACAGTACATTGCTGCCTCACTGTGTGTAGTTACTTCCCTGATTGTGATTCTGCCTGATAGGCCTGTAATTTTATTGACTGGCTGAGGAAGAGGTCAGGATAATGTCTGACACCGGCTAACCTCTTCTCCATCTATCATTTCAAATGGCAAATGCCATGGTCTGCAGGGGAGAGGAATTGAAGTTTGATTGGCATCGACCTTGTTTCTCTTGAATAATTATGAATGATTTAGGTATTAGTTCCTCCTTTCGTCATAAATAATTCATTATAGACCTGGCTTCCACCCCCACTGTATGTTTGCTCCTGAGCTCCGTCTGTTCGCCTGGGATTTCAACTGCGTCAAGCGGCTCAGAGAAAAACCGATTAATACCGGAAATATGGCGGTGATAATCCCCAGAAAAACGGAATGAAATGACATTTATTTTTGTTATCTTGATGCATTTTTAAAAGTGTGTGTTGATTGAGGTCTGCGCGCTTTGCGAACACTGCAACTGTTGGGGGTTTTATTTTGAAAAACTGCACCGGAAGGGTTGCATTTGATGGATTTAACCGACTTGATTCTGTGATAGGCAGGTCAGCGCTCCATGTTGCGGCGCTGCGTGGCACTGGGCACCCGCTGGCTCCGACTGCACCACGCTCACATGTTGTGAATGGCCACGATACTTGGCACGTTTGGCGGGCGAGAAGTCACCGTTAGTCCGGGCACTGCTACCTGCTGCAGACCGAGCTTGCACCGCGTACACCCATGGGTGTCGCTACTGTGACTGTCTCCTGCGTTTGGACTGCATGTAGCCGCTTTGATCGAGTGCAGTTATTTTCAGAGTCACTCGCTCAAGCTATTTCGGACCGATTGGAAACGTGCAGGCTGGTCGCGTAATTTGGATTGAGGAGCCGCACGGAGCGCTGCAGCAGACACGGTACCGGAGCAGCAGCAGCAGCAGCAGAGGAGAAGGCACGAATGTGATGCCAAAGCTGACCAGAAAAACAAAGGTTCAAGTCTAGGAAAGGTAATCTGTCTCTCCTCTGAACAACAACTTCTCCTGTTTCTCCGCTGCGCCTGTTTTCATGTTAAACTTTATTTGATAATACCTTTACTGACATGTTTGTGTTTGAGGTGTCAGGCTCTTGCAGCAGCCAATCTATAACCTATAATGCTTATAGTCTTGCTGCTGCTCATAGGCAAAGCCCAGCCAGCCAGCTAAGCCAATAAACACCCCCAGTAGTGTTTAATGAGATAGACTTAACTGCTCCTTTGTACACAATAACAAGCCGTTTTTTTTAATAACAGCAGACTGCAACTAGTGTAATGTATTTTCACGACTTTTGTATAAGAGCGATGCAACACACTGTTGTGTGTTTTTCCTCTAACATTATATTGTTTATCGGTGATAGTCATTCAGCTATATTTAATTACCTCTAAAGACCAGAGAGGATGCCACAGAATGTGCAGACGATTTTACAACAGAGGCCTTGCTGTATCTCAACAAGGTGAATGGATATTAAGATTACTATGTACTAATCTCTACACAGAAACCTAGTAACACCTTGTATGGTGAATATACTGTAGGATACACATATAGAGTACTTATGCTTTCCCTCTCTGTGTAACCTATATTCAACATATACCATCTGAAGGTAGAAGGGGGTTGCCCACCCAGACAACAAAACTGTCCATAAAGTGAAGAGGTTTATATGGAAGAAGCTGTTCTTACTTGTTCTATGGCTTCAGGCCAGCACCTACCTCACTCAGCATAGCCTATTATCTGACATCTGGTCCTTCTCGACAGGGACTTATGTGGTAATAGTATGTTTCAACAAAAGGCTGTTAATCTGTGTAATGCCTGTTGTTTGCAAAGGAAAACGCTTATTTCCCTACGATCACCACTCAGCACTTGATATGGTGGAATATAATTCTGCTTTGGATGGGGAATGTTATGAGATGTGAAAACCTTAGCAGTTGTTTGTAGATGTTTTATGTTGCTCAGTTATATTGTTGGGATTTGACATGGTGCGGGTTTGAAAAATCACAAAATCTACACTGAGGAAAATGTCATTTTTAGGGCATAGTTTACACACACACTCTCACTAAAACGAGCTATGCCTTTATGGCATCCAGAGAACTGCTGTGATAAAGCATTTATCAGAAAAATAGGTCTGTAGACTGGTAAGATTTGGGTTCCAGTACTCATGGTTTTTGTATGAGGCTGGAGATGCCTGCTGTCTCGCTGTACTTTTAACAAGTTCTTGGTTGTCAGCTCGGCTCGGCACAGATAAAAGACAGCCATCCTCAAAGCTCTCTCTCATCACATCAATGACATGCGCTAGTTTTGCTTCTCTCTTGCTACCCCAGTCCTGACACACATCTGTGAGTTCACAGTGTGGAGGTTTTCCATTATGAGATCATGATGTTTTTCTTTTTTTAGTCCACCAGCCCTAAACTTTTTGTCTTTCAGTGCTTTATCTCTCTCTCTGCTCAAGGGGGGGTAATGACAAGGCCTTGTTTTCCACAGCCCGAGCCAACACAGTCCCTCCTGTCACGCTCACTGACAGGCCAAAGGTTAAAATAAAAAAGATTCTTCTGGAGCAAATGGGCGAAGGATTTCTCAGAAACTCAAGTTGACAGAAAACAGCCTTCAGTCTCACACTGTACTTAAGAAACCTACAGTATAAATAAAACATGCCTCAAATCTTTGAATACAAACTGACTCAAAATGTAGCCACTCTTAACTCTCTGTGGCAGCACTGCAGCAGATCAAATATCATTTAATTTTGAGAGCAAAATCATTATCGCAGTTATTATATGAGTTATTATGCAGCCCTGATTGAGTACAATTGTTAGAAATTCAGTTTACAAAGCACATGAAATCTCACTTTGTGAGTGTCTCAGTGGCCAGTCCTTAACAGAAATGTTCTCCCTAAAGCACTAAACCTCTTAATGCCACAAAAATCAGCTACTTGGGACATTTAGCATTTAGCCCATAGTGTTGATTGGCATATTTCTCTTATGCTCTGTTAGGTAGATGTAGAAATTATTGTTTATAATGTTGTGTTTCTACAGAACAAATGATGTCTTATGTCACTTGCCATTTTACACCAGGCCTTATTAATTGACTCTTCCCTAAGTCCCGCCCCTTGAATACAGACTGGCATATTATTGGCCAGCTCTTACTGGGGTCCCACAACTACCTGGCTGTGCTCCATAGACTCTTATGCAATCATCCTGTCATTTTTCTGTCTGGTTTTGTGGATTTGGAGCTTGTCATTGTTAAACGTTATGCAGCACTTGTAACAGTGATTCTAGTTGTCATTTTAAACCAAACCAAGATTTTTCCCTTATCTAAATATAGATCCAACTGTGGCCTTTCCCAAAATCTAACCAAGTCATTTTTGTACATAAACCAAACAAAACTTTGTCATTATAAAATCGATTTACTTGTAAACAGAGATTTGTAACGTATTGATGTCAGACCAGAAAATGCTTCTTTTGTTGTTTAATTTAGAGAACTTGTTGTTAGACGTAGGTGATCTTTAGTAGAAGACACTGAATTACCAGTTTCTCCACCAACAATAGTCTAGATAAATCATAATGTAATGCAACCACAGGAAAGGAGACAGGTTGAAACTCACTTTTTCTTGACCAAAAATAATCTTATTTTAGCATTGCCATCATCCGCCAAAATGTTCAAGCATGTTCCTGTTCAGTGGTTTTTCATTTTTACAAATGTAGAAAATCACTGATTGAATCAGGAGTGGATGAGGCCAGCTGCGGCAAACTTGGTACATCAAAAAGGCAAATTACAGCACTTTATCACAAAATAATACATAAAATTACAGACTGATATTGTGTAATGTTGTTTAATAAAGTTTAAACTCTCAAGTTCTCCTTTGAAGAGTCACCAGCAGCTTTTTATAGTCAGTTTTATACAACTTATACTCGTAACAAATCTTTATCTGACACTGCATTTTGTATTCTTTAAAGTGGTTGGAGTTAATTAAGAGACTTCTAACCACACAAGAGTGTTTGACTGCTCCTTCAGATATGAAAAGGTCTGTTTTTTAATGAGGTAAAATGGCTCTTTTGGTGTTCATCCACGACCAAGCCAGACAGCGTTGGGTGTCGCTCTCTGAGTCTTATCAGCTCTGAAAATGTGAGTTTGTTTCCTGCATGGGGAATAAAGGTGTCGTCCTCAGGGATGTTTTGATTCATTTCCCTGAGCACTGAGGCAAATGGCACTCTTTTTATGCTGTTTTAATCAGGAAAGGCAGTCAGGGAAACCAGGAAAAGCCTACTGGAAAAAATGCTAGGCTTTTCAGTTTTGCATGTACATGATTGTGCATGTATGTGTGGACTGCAGTATGAACAGCGTGATCATCAGTTTAGAAAAAATGCAGTGTAAAGGGAATTAAAATTGATATTTTGGTCATAATTTATTTCCTTCTTAGCCAGTAACTCAATTCAAGCCCCAAGAGTGGCAGTCATATTAGAAATGTAAAGGGGGTTGGGGTGGGCAGGGGTGGGGGGTGCTCTATAGATTTAGTGAAAGGCAGTATAGTAAAACCTAGGTGCACTGGTCTAAAATATGTTTCTTTCTAGAAGAAGAAGATTCTCCCCAGGCATGTCCCTCATTTTCGGTGTGGCCCTTTGATTGTGTAATAATGATGCGGAAAAGGCAGCGACTTAGCGCTTCATTCTTTCTTGTTAGCGAGCGGACTCTTGAGGTAAGCCGGGCCATTTCATCTTGGCTTTCCGGCACCTCTGTCAGAGGGATAATGCCATGGTTAGCTGTTGCTACCCTTTTGTCTCCTGTACTGCTGGGAGGGAGTCAGAGACATTCATTGAGTTCTGATACATTTTGACTCTGTTTCTCACCTACTTGTACCACCGAGTCTTTGAATAGACTAACATCTTGAAGTTTGTATTAGGGATCATCCCTCTGTGGCTGCAGTTCAGTCTCAGACAATTGAGGTTGTTCTGGGGTATTATTTGTCACATATACCACTTCACATAGCTTTCTCTGGTTTTGTTATTGCAGAAGAGTGCTTTCAACAAAACCATGACAACAGTGCAGCAGTATTTTGAATATGTGGAGTTTGTATGGGAGAGGTCTGTGATTTAAAAAAAAAAAAAAAAAAAAAAAAAAAGAGAATAGATTCGAAGAACGGTGCTGGTGAGACTGTTTTGTATTTCTTGTACATGTTGTTGCCTGTTTCTCTTCAAAGGAGTTGGATATACACCTTAAAAAAGAATCCAACAGCTCAACCAAAAATACAGCACAGGATCAAAGTGCTTTAGTGTTTTCGTCTGCTTTGTACAAGGGAGGCTATTATGATATGTAGGCCTAGTTATGGTTTCATAACAATAGATGGGAGCACTGCATCAATTTATTATCACTTGAGGTTTATGTTTTTTTTACTTCATATTTTAGTCTGTCTCCTACACAGAATTGTATTTTGTATGTCTGGCGGAAGCATGTGTTCAGTTGCTGTGAGCCGTTGCTTACAGATCGCTAAGTAGTGTGGTAACTATTTATATGTCCCAGAAGAGAAGGTGTGTAATAAGATCTGCTGTTTCAAATCAGAATGGATAAAAGGCTGATAGCTGCACTTACCTGCACTGCAAGATTAAAACTTGCATCTGATTTGTGAAGCATGCACAGGATTTGGACTTAGTCACATGAAAATAAACAAATGCACGAATTACCTGTGCAAGCCAAACATCAGAATTAACAAAACTACTACTAATAATCACAGTCTACATCATAATCAGAATTGACTCGCTGGCACACTGTGTTCTGGGCTATAAACAATAAACAAGGCTTTGAAAACAGTCGAAAGCCACTTGGTGTAAATGGAGCACAGCTGCTGGCTCAAGTGGCCTGTGAATGCCCTGCAGAAGAAATTTAAGTGGTGTGCTGTTGTTTTGGCATCTCAGTCTGGATGTGGAAAATTATCTTTAAAAAGCTAATAAGGGCTGAACGATGCTGACATGCAACAACACGTTCAAACTGATGTATTTGTGCGAACGTGGCCAGAGACCAGAAGCTTGTTCAAGCTAGGTCTGGGATGTGTGGGAAGTCATTTCTAGCCATTTCCCCATAGTTTGCACAGATATATTTCATACTGGCAGTTACTGCTGTGACTGGAGACTGTGTTGCTGCATTGCAGCTTTAATGAAATCAAGTTAATCACTTCTCTCTAGACAAGCGGAAGTGTTACATGCATTATTTTATATGTGCTACCTCTTAAGTTACATGACATTACCTGATTCTGCCAAGATGGCTGGGCTGTTGGATAACAAAGATTGGCTGCGGCTGTATCCAATCAGTCTGCCACTCAAACTTTCCTCCTGGGAGCCAAAGATCCCTGTTAGCCTATTAGGCAGCTGCTTGAGCCGACCCCAGCTGCTGATGGCAGATGAATGGCAGAGTATTCATCAGGTTTGAAAGCTGTGTCTCATAGCTGGAACAACAGCTATGATACCAACAAGCCTCATTTTGAGATGTTGCTGGAAGCGACCGTGACCTCCGTGACTCCTCTCCATCAATTTTTATGGTGAAAGTGCATAGTTTTACACCCACCACATAGTTTCTTAAGTCTGTCTCCTGTACATACCAGAAGCATCATCATCCAACTGTTCTTCTCAGTCACAACATCTGGTGTTACTATTAGCAGATTATCACAGACTTTGCCATCCATATTGAAAGCTGTGCATTCTAACTGTTTTCTATAATAGGTTCAGCATAAGATAAATAGGGTTACCACCATGTCACCTACTTAATGCCTGTACACTGACACTACTGCTGCCAAGGCTTTGTAATGTGATCTGTAGGCTGGTGTGAAGTTGTCAATGAAACACTAGTGCTCTGTCATATCTAAATAGCTCCACTGTTCATCTGTGCGTGGTGCTAGCAGTGGGAGATGGGCCTCCGCTCTGTGATGTGAAGCGCCATTAGTGGGTTAACTTCATTATAATTTGCCAGGCATTTCTGTGTCTGTAGAACATAGTGAGCACGTTGTTGTTAATATAGCTGCTTCCATTGGCTTTGTGTGATAAAACAGGGTGTGACGATGAGTGTAGGAGTGTAGGAGAAAAGGATTTTTATGAAAAGTAACATTGTTTTGAGTCTGGGCCAGCACTGTTTTCAATGATACCCTTTGTGTTAAGGAACAAGAATGCACAAATAGTTGTAAATCACAGTGCCGAAGATTTAAGGAGAGGAGTCCGTTCCAACAACTGGAGAGGACACTGATCCAACATTAACCTTCTTAAGTTGCAAACAAATCTCAGCTGCTACAACAATATCAAACATGTTTGATGTGGCTGATGAAACGACCTCACCACAAGATCCACTTTCTAGCTTGTTTGTTTTGTCAGCTACTACTATGTTCTCAAAATGTATGATCTTGCATCTCTTGAGGAGTGAAGTAATAGCCAGTGAGGGGCCAGTTTATAGTGCGGTCAGGCAGACTAAGCTAAGTTGGGCAGTTTACCACCATTGTTAAAAATATTCACAGTTTTGTTTGCACATTCCTGTGAGCTGATGACATTATTTTCTTATCGGTCTTCAGAAGGGAATTCTCGTGTTTTATCATTATGTTTTTGATATTCCATCCTTATCTTATCATCACCATGGATAAAGAGTCTGCAGGTTTTCATTCCATCTGCATAGTTCTACATCTCTATGCTAATATGAACTGATCTCATATGAGATGTTTCACGGAGAGAAAAAATTGTGACGCCAGTGCCAGTCAAAACACTGTGGTCAGTAGAGGGTTATTGATTATCACTGATCACTGGTAAAACACCTCTTCTTTTTATGATGGTTTTTGTGAATTTCCCTTGCGGATTAATAAAGTATAGATCTTCACTAGCACCCTAAGGTACCTGGACTAATCTAAATGGGAAACTAACTTGAATGACTCTGCACTCTTTTTGTATTTAGAGGGTGTTCAGTTTTTCTCTGTATCATTATACTGAAATTGAATCCCTTTGAATCCCTTTCATGGTTTAGCTTTACAGCCTTGCTGTGGACATTTGTCTGTATTTTGTGACATTTTAAGTAATAATCAATCAAAAATAATCCACACATTAATCAGTGTCAAAAGTAATCATTAGTTTTAGCCTCTTCATTAAAGTTATATTCCTTGCTTCGTTTAAAGATCAACATCAAAGACTAAATATCCTAGTGTTTTGTGACTATTTAAGATATTAAACTAGATCCTTCAAGGTGAGTTTTTGCTATTGCTACATAGCCATTGTTAGCATTAACAGCTGTTTACTTACCAGTCTAGAAGAAACATCGCAAATCCAGTATCAAACTTCATTCCTTTTCTCACCAAGAGCTGTTTCCAGAGGTGGAAACACTTCTTTTTTTATACTGAAGTTAGTATGCTAAACAGCTAACCCCAGCCCATCCTATTTTGTAATGCCACTTTGAAATTTGCACTCAGTCCAACATGAGAGGAAAGAACCTCTTGTCTTATAAGTGCAATAACGACTTAAACTCTTGTTAAGTAAGCTGCTGTTAATGCTAACATTGGCTATGTAGCATCAACAAAAACTTACATATAGCACCTTTAAGCTTTTAATAAGCCAAACAAGTAATATTTGCTGGTAGCATGAACACAAAGTAGAATTTCAAGACATATACAGTATTTTCTCTATTTTGAGAGTTAAGTAAAGAAGCAGAATGATAAAGATACAACTTTGCAACAAAGTAACATTACACACTGACAGTGCTTTACCAAACATACTGAATACAGTCCCCACAAACAACAGAATTTGATTAAATAAATCACAGCTGAGTGAAGTGGCCCTTGCTCTGCATACTGTCTGTGTGGAACCCTGTAATGCTACGTGGCACAGTGTGCGAGCTATTTTAAGACTCCTTTTAGCCACACTTTTGTGTTTTGCTGAGGCCAAGATGGTTTTACTCAGGCCACCACACTTGTAAAATTCAAAAGGGAAAGCGCATGCAGATCAAAAAGATGTGCTCAGTTTTCTCAGTTCAACCAAATGTCAGATTATTGACCACAATGCTTGCAGCTGTGTGGGCTTGTCCTTTGCAGATGAAAAGGCTCCACTGTAGCTTGACTGTGGGATCTTCAGTACTCTACCCCACGGTGGTAACATTTTTTAAGGATTAGCCAGTTTTCTATGATATGAAAAGATAAATAACCTTGTTGACAGAGCCTATATACAGCACTAGGGCTAGTTCCATTAAGTGGCCTTCTTCAACAGTGGCTTGTTTTGAAGGTAGGGGAGTGGTCTACTGCTTAGCCTCCAGTCACCAAAATATGCCCTTGTTCAGACACGAGAGTTCATTGTGTTAGCATTCAGAACACAGAGCCCCCTCTGAGTCTGTCTAAAAATACTCCATACCACCTCTGCCCCATACTACCCACCAAGGGGCAGGAATAAAGAAGAGCTACATGAGGCTGGGTGAGTAAACATACAAACATGCAGCACACACACACACACACACACACACACAGAGCTAGATGCATTTCTCTGCAATTCCATCTGTAAGAGAGAAAGCATAAAAGACAGACTAAGCTCTTAATTCAGACAGCATTGGAAGGTAACTAAGAACATTTTCTCAAGTAGGCTCAAGTTGAATTTTTGTACTCCATAACATTGCAGAGGTAAATGTAGTTTTACTCTGCTAAATTTATGTGACAGCTATAGCTATTAGTTAATTTGTAGATAATACATTAAAAAATGATAAGCAATAATAATAAGCAAATAAAGGATGCCAACTCGCAGTATATGGTAGTTTATATAGGTCCACCTTTTGCAGCTGCAACATAAAAGTGATGCTTCTAAATTAACACATCAGTAATTATAATCTTGCTGATACTATTTTTACCTGTACTACTAAGATTATGAATTCATGACTTTTACGTGTAACAGAGCATCTTTTACAGTGTGATATTGCTTCTTTTACTTTAGTAGAAGATCTATTTCCTCCATCATTGAATTCAGGCTTATTGGAGCCTCAGAGATACACTAAGTCTGGAGAGTGTGCTATTTATTCATCTTTTAATAAAAGTTATGGGATCTTAAGCCAAGACCTATGTGATTTATGCCCTTATCCTCTTTAGTTCTCATGGCCCCAAGTTTCTTTTTTTATATTTTTCCGAACAATATGTTTTCCGAAGTGTAAGATTTGAAGGAAGAATGCCTGATACAGTTTTTCTTGATACCTCTTATCCCAGGGTTGAAAAGACACAGTGCAAGCTTCCCCCCTCCAAGGTCAGGGTCAGCCAGTTACACAGTGGGCGACAGGAAGCTGGAGGGACTGCCATCTCTAAATGCCTAATGAGCCTCTAATTGATTTCCAGCTGAAAACCCCGCAGAGTGTTAATGCCAGTTCCAAGGAAACTATATTATGTCCCCTCTTCATTTAGCCAACAAGACGTAAGAGGCCCTGAGACATACATTTTTTACATGGAGTCACAGAGGTAATGAGCGGTAATGACACAGAGGTTGGTTAGCACAGATGGATAACACAAACACACACATTTATACATATTATTTTGATGTTAGACCAGCCATTGAACACAGGAGAAAATTAAATTAACTTGGACCATGCTCTCTCCTTAATATTTTCTTGCTTTGGTCAGTCATAGGTTTTATGGCCCATCTGGCCGTATGTCTGAGATCTAGACCTAAAGAGAAAGAGAGGGAGAAACACATCCCACTTGAGGTCCACCATGTTATTTTCAGTATTAAGGGCTGAGCAATATTCCCATCATCTCCCACTCTTTTATGAGACGCAACTGCTGCAATAAGATGGATTTTAAGAAAGGGGCTAATCTTAGGCAATGCTTTAACCAGCTCCCTAACCATATCCCATTCTCAACGCTTTAAAGGCTCCAGCCCCGTCTGCCAGCACAGCTTTCAGACTGTGTTTGCCTAAATGTTTCATTCATCTTGATCAACACTGAATAAGATCAAGCTTGTGCTCAAAATAGCAGTGGCTATAAAGCATCTGCGGACTTTTTATGCTCGGTTGGGTGTAGACCGACAGATGGTATGTGTTTGTTAAGAGGGTTTGTTTAAAGTTGATCCCTGTTAATGCATTGTGCTCAGATTATGGCTCGACACATTGTCATTCAAACCTGTACCTGCCACTTAAAGCACTGACACCTGCTAGGCTGCTGCTCAGATGTTCCATTTTGTTTCTTATGATAAAATGGTAAGCACATTTTTGGTTTCTTAAATTGTAAGTAGATGTTGGAGATGGTTGTGTTTTTCTTGTATTGTTCAACAGCTTATACTGATTTTCTTAGCTGTGGCTCTTCTTAAAAGGCTGTCCAAAACCTCTGTGTTTGGGTACCACAGAGTGCTTTTCAGCCTTTCTTTGCTGGAGCACATGGATGCTGGAGTAGGTGAATAGGACTGTTGTATTGGTTTAGGGGTGAGGGTCACATTAGAAATTTCACTGTGGTCGTGGAAGAGTAATGGGGAAAGCGACTCAAGAGCACTTGTGTGTCGGACGTGTCTTGTGTCCGCTGATGAGTGGCTCTCTCTTAGAAGTTGTAGCAGGCAGTGTCACCTCTGCTACATTGATTTCCAATGTGCTGAATGTGAACAGGTGTTAAAGTACACTTCCTACAATGTAACAGTGTAGACCTACAAAATCGCAAAGTTTGGTATTCATTTTCTATAGGACCTGTGTGAATTGCCTCTCAGAAAACTTTGCATTGCAAAAAAAGTGTAAAAATGTTAATTAACTTTATGCAAATGATGGCAAAATTCACCTGGAAGCTCTGAAGTGTTAAGCTGAAAAATTGGCAAAGGGAAAATGAAGCAGTGGTGGGCTGAGGAAGTTTAGTCTGAACCTGATGTGAATACATGTCTCTGGAGAAATTTATTGTTTAATGAAAGTCTAAAGTCTCTGGAATTCCGTCTTTGCTTGTCCCTTGTATTTAACATGACAGATAGTAACAAAAAGGTTGTTTAATTTACACATTGTTTGCCAATAAGCAAGGACACAGTGATGATGAGAACTGGTTTAATGTAATATACTATCTCCTGTCTTTAACAGTTTTGTTCCGTTATGTCATGTCAACACACAGACTTGCGATGTGGAATAAATTGGAATGGGACCATTTTGAGTTTTGAGGCCATTTCTGATATGATATTTGTTTTGTTTTTTTATATTAACACTTCTGTAAGAAAAAGATTTAATTAGAAGGCAACTAAATTCCCTATTTTACAGCTTGACTCCTGTCCTCTGGTTGGTTTCTGTTTCTAACTTGTACTTTACAGAAAAGCATTTTCATGATGGAAATGTTTAAAAGTTCATTTAATTTCATTGTACAATTTAAAGCCATTTATACGACTTCAGTCGGAGACAGTAATAAAGAAGAATAAAGACAGTATTGATTTTACTCTCAATTTAGTCCACAATACACTGTTACATGAGTCACCTTATTTGTTATGAATTCACCACAGCTTGTTTTCTTCATCTGCTGTCTTTTACAGTGCAATGCAATTAAGAGGTGATAACAATGGTAGGCGATTTTTCTTTCCTTTTTTTTCCAGTGTAAGTAATTGGTCCGCGGTGCCCTGTGTTTTATTTCTTAGACCTTTGGCAAATAGAAAATATGGCCAGGGGAGAACTCAGACACCTTGTTGTGAGCGTGGAGTCTGGTCTAAGCGGGCCAATTTGTCTGAGTGCCTATTTCTCTAACTGGCAGAAAGAGTCTTATAGAGCAGTGGTTCCTTCATGATGTGAAGCAGTTCACTTTAGCCAGTGATTAAAAGGCAAACATGGACTGCTAGACTTTACACAGAGGCATTTGTATTACATGAAAGCTTAAATACTCTTGGCCTCTGAGAAGGAAATGAGAGGCGAAGCTTAAATGCCATATTTATCAGTGAAATGGGGATTTGGGAGTGTTGGTCGCATAATTTGTTTTGATCTAATTTCTGGCCTTTTCAGTTAATAATACAGACACCCAGTGGACAAAGGGGAATTAGGCATTCTGTCACATGATTGAGATTTGAATGGGGTTTCTGTGGGATTGAGATTTCTGTGGATGTTTTTTCATATTATATGCCAGATTTTGCTCCAACAGCCCATATCGTTGTAAACCAGACGCGTAGCACAGGGACGTGTCTTGCTCCTGCTTCTCTTCTAATCATCATCTACTGAAGGGGACAGCTGCCCGGCCTTTGTGACCCTGCTAGCTTTAAGTGACAAGGGGAGTTGAACTTGGAGAATGCTCTGTGTTTTTCTGCGGCCTCTGCCATATTTCTTTAACCCCCAAACCATTAACTATCTTCTCCAGTAAAACTCATTCACTCACACATTAAAACAAACCCTCTCAGAGACGTTTGAGCAAATCAAGAAAGAAATTCAAAGAAAATCTAGAATGGCGTTTTATTAAAAGATCACTATGATGGATTTCACAAACATTTTATCTTTGCTTTAAATTAAAAAAGCCAAATGTTACCCAACAGAAGCCAATTAAATTCCCCCTCCAAGGATTCAAAGCCCAGAACAAAAATGTTTCCAAAAAAAAAACTGAGGGTGATGGAGATATGACTCTCTTACTGTTTCTCATTATTATTGCTGTAACTTATTTAGACTCCCATTGGCTGGTTTACTTAATTACTGTGTTGGCAACACAGTGTAAAATTCAGATTAAGTCTTGTAAAGTGTTCCCTACAGAGAGCAATGTGCAAACTATAATTAGAAAATGAAAAAAAAGTATTCAAAGTCCATGTGACACCCTGGAGGAAACTCGATTATGGTTTTGCAGTTTGTCTGACGACTTCTTTTGTGCAGAAATGACATTCTGCTTCCTTTCAAAATCTATGTCTTAGTTGTCCTTTATGAAGGAAAGGAAGTCAACTGCATTGCCACTGGAGGATATTGCAGAGGCAGAACTGAGGGTTGAAACAGGGACTCTGTGAAGCTGGAATGAATTTGCTGAATTTCATTGGGAGATGCTTTGTTTTGTTGTTAGCGCTTAAGAAATTGTTTGTTTAATAAATACTGGAGCATTCTTCTCATAACTTAATTTTAAACCAATTAATGTTCTCTCTCCAAAAGTGCAAAAGTGGGCTAATTAATTCTCTGTGGAGAAACCTAACTTCCATTACTGTTTATGTAATTGCCTGGTGACCTGAGCATATGTTTCTGTGGGCTGATGAAGCTTTAACTGATCAGTCTTTTTAAAGATTATTTTTGGCATAATTTGTTTTATTGCACAGTTTATAACTGTAAGAGAAAGAATATGAGAGATAAATATCAAAGGCTAAATGTCCTTATGTTTGTGATGAGTTAAGATACTAAATTAGATGCTTAAAGGTGCTATATGTAAGTTTTTGTTGTTGCTTCATAGCTAACATTAGCATTAACAGCTGTTAACTTACCAGTCTACAAGAAACTTTGCAAGTTCAGCATCAAACTCTCCAGTGGTAGAATGCAGCACCAATGTAAACTGTAGTTTGGTTTCTGTTTCTATCGCTTCTTTTCTCTGCCACA